>NW_028229522.1:1468014-1633610 GCF_053477565.2 Lygodium microphyllum
AGCTAGGCCCTTCTTCCCTTGGCTGATTCCAGGCTTCTGGGTCATCCGCCTTGCATTGCTGCTCGATGGACCGGCGTGTAGCCTCGGCTAGGTCCTCCTCCTCCTTTCTTATTAACTCCTCTTCCTCCTCCGCGACTCTTCTTTTCCTTTCCTCTTCGGCCTTTTTGTATTCTTCCTCTAATTTCTCTTTTTCCTCCTGCTCTTCTCTTCTTCTCCTTTCAGTCTCTTGCTTTGACGCCTTTTTAGCCTGACTGACTTGCTCTGTTGTTTCTTCTTCTTCCTGCTTTCTCTTCCTTCCTCTCTCCTCTGCCTCCCTGAGGGATTGTCTTTTCGCTTTCTCCAAGTCTTCCTTCTTCTTCCTATGGCCTTCATCCTATTTCTTTTTCTTTTGCGCTGCTTTTTTCTTGGTCTCCTTGACCTGTTTTTTGCTTTTCTGTTCTTCTCCTTCTTCCTCGGTCTCCTTGACTTGCTTCTTACTTTTCTATTCCTCCCCTTCTTCCTCGGGCTCAGTCCTATCACTGGACCTCTCCGGGTGTTGATGAGGAGGTGATCTGTCGGGTGTTTCCCCCTCCCCCTCTTCTGCTTCCTTCACGGCCTCTTAGATAAGCGCCGTTAAGATGTCTCCGTAGGCGATGAACGAGGCTTTGGAGGAGGCCCTCTTTCTTTCTGTGGCCTTCGACACTATGGATTCTCCTCCTGCTAGCATGCTTCCTAAGGCTAGCGCTCGAGCTGCCTGGTCGATGGTCTTGCGCATGTAGCCGTTCCAGTCGACTTCGTGTAGGGTATGGGCCGCCACGTTCTCCAATATCGGTACGCTGATCTTGTGCATCAACGCATTGTAGCGCTGGCTGAAAAAGAGCGCATGTATGAGTTTCGCCTGTAGCCTGGTCTCTGCATTGGGGATGTCCTGGATACTAATGCCATCGTTCGTCAGCATGTCCTCCTTTCTCATCCCTAGCATGGCATATACATCCCTCTTCTGCTTCTTTTCCACCTTTGGTTCTAGTCCTGGTGCCTTCTCCACCAAGGTCAGGGTTAGACGAACCAATATTTGCTTAGCATTCTGTCCTCTTCCCACTGTGATGGTGCCGCATTCACTGTTGGGGTTGTAGGACCTGAGAAATTCCACACATCTCGTGTGGTCGGGTTCTTGTGCGAAGCTTTCCAGGTACTTCTTGAAGTTGCAGCTTTCTAGGACTCTCCTGGCCGCCTCTTCCTTGGCCACTAATTCTTCTAAATTGTGAATAGTTCGGAATTTCAATTGATTGTAGGCGCGGCTCTCCAGGTTGATGCTATACCGCATTCTCTCCTCTTCCGTGAAGGGGAGTCGGTGGGCTCGGTCTTGTTGCGACATTTTTTGTTCCTGTCATAAACCGTAATTTTCATTAGTGCTTGCAACATAATAATTTGTTGAAAAAGAAAAACTCTATGCTTTTGAATGAATTCATTAAGATCTAATGCAGATTCCCATTTTCAGACTTTGACTTCATGCCCTTTTCCTACCCCATCCGTTTTCCACAATGTATATCTACGTGCTTTACTAACTTTGATTTGATTTACTGATTCTAATCTGATTCACCTTACCCCCTCCCCTTCAAATTTGAGAAGAATCCTTCCTAGGATTTAGGGTGAGAAGGTGAAGGGCGTTCGGCATGGAGGTGTAGGGGTTACTTGTGAAGGAGCCAAGTATAGAAATTGGGATTGTATTCCAAATGGGCTTGGCGGTCCAGGTCAGAGGGTTTAATCCCCACTTGGGTGATGTATGTGAGAACATCGATTAGGAAATCACCAGAGTTGACTTGGCTAGCAACGTGTAACTCTTTCTCGGTCAACAAGCGGTCGAGGTAGGGGTGCCCTTTGATGTGTTCTTCTATCGGACGGCCTCGAAGAGTGGTTAACACTCGATATGAGATTGGCACGATGTATGTGGGGTCATACTCTGCTTTTTGATAGCGCGACGCTGCTCAGCGTTGGTCATTATTCGGCATCCTTCAACTTCCCATTGCAACCTAAGAGTGTATCAATGCCTTAGGAACTGGGATTTCGTCTCAGCAAGTCTTGACAACTGTGCCACTTCTTGGTCAGTGATGGCAGAAGTGGTTTGCTGATCATACGACATGATGAGGCATTGTTTGATTGCTTGCTCTTTTGAGATCTCACTGTTGAGCAACTTAGCAGCGGAGGTAGTGGCTTTTGCAAATGCGAATTCAAACATTTCCCAAGAACAAGGCATCGTTTGAACTTTGGTTGCGAAGGAGTAATCCAATAGGCCTAAGTCGAGGCGATCGTAGCTCAGAGTTAGCGACACAAAAGTGGCATCCAGTCGCTTAATGCAATCCACCACGTCATCCCCTATTTCTTCAACTAAATCAGCTGCTAGTGAGAGAAAGGATTTCCTCTCGTAAGAGGGTCTAAGGCCTGTGGGTGGTTGGGGTTTGGTAGGACTTGAGCCTTTGGCGATGAGAAGTTGTGGGGATGAGTGTTCTTGAACTTGCGATTGGGTTGCTGGGATGAAGGCTGGGTTCATAGCAGCCTCGAGTGACGGCCTGCTACTTTCAGGATGGATTTGAAATGTTGGATCGACGCTTGGCAGGTGATGACTCTTGTGATGGTGGTTGTTGCTTGGGTCGATAAGCGTGGGCGACTCTGTTGGGTTCACGCGTGGATGAGCTTGATGATTGTGGGTCAGGGGGGCTTTGCGGCTTGTGGTTTTGAGGTTCTACAATTTTTGGGATGATCAAGCTTGAGGCTGGCATACGAGTGGTGCCTCTGGCCGTGTGGGCCTTAGGTATCCATAGCCAAGCATTGTCCTCATAGTAGCCTTTTGAGTGTAAGAGGGCCTTGGGGACCCATCTTTGACTGATTACACGTCTATTCCTCCAACTGCGTTTGGGCCTCCTAGGTTTAGAGTTTCTGGTCTTATGAGGGTAGGAGCGTCGACTCCTAGGCGGCTGTTGCAGCTGCTTAGGCATCCATTGAAGGCGAGGCTGTGGGGCCTTAGCTTTGACTGCTATGGGTTGCGGTCTATGAAACTCGCGGGGAGTGGTGGCTGTGCACTACCCCCCTCCTTAGACTTGCCTATAGATGTTTCTATCGGTGGCTTTGTGGCCCGTGATGAGGTTGCGCAGCCCTTGCTGAAAGCTGTAACAATGCGAATGTTGCCTATTGCGAGATGGATGCACTGCGATGCGTAGTCAACATTGCAATGGGTCTGATTTTTGAAGGTTTGCCCCAGTAATGATTTTGTGCCTGCGTTTTTAGCATTTGGCAACACGTAAAAAATCATTGTAACAGTCTTAGACTCGATAGAAACTGCTGCTTTGCACTTGTCGAGTAGTGCATAGGAATGGGCCCCATATGGGCTTAATTTGGCAATGGTGGGTTGAAGTTGTGGTTTGCCAAGTTGAGTCCAATGATCATGGGTTAAGACATTGAAGTCTGCTCCCTTGTTGATCAAGGTGTTGAAAGCACATGTTTATTTTGTCGTGACCGTGATACGGAGGTACGCGAGTTCTACGGCCTCCTCATCCTCATCGTCGATTTCAGTGATTGTGGCTACTCGACAGGCGGTTCTAACATCGGTGGCTCATGCAAAGGATACGTAGGAGGGTAGTACTTCTTGACACGACTGCCATTAAAGAAGCCTATTCCTTCACCGTTTAGGGTCTCAAATTCGACATTGCTTGTTTGGCTGATCGCACAAACTTTGAAGGGTCCAAGACCTCTAAATTTCATTTTTTGCTTATGCCTCTTAAAACTGAGTAGAGGAGCACTAAGTCACCCTGTTCGAACTTGCATTGCTTGACGTGGTGGTCAAACCAGCTCTTGTGTCGAGCTTTCTCACATATCAGTGCATGGGTGGCGAGAAGAGGAGTCTCCGAGAGGCACTGCGTCCATGCCTCCTTTCCTTCCCATCATTCTTGAAGCTCTATTATTAGGCTAGGAACGAAGAACTCTAATGGTAGAATCACTTCTGTTCCATATGTCAACCTAAAGGGGGTTTGACCGACAGCCATTTTATAAGCTGTTCGGTAAGTCCACAGAGCTGCCATTAGCTTGTTGTCCCAGTTCGCTGCGTGAAGCAGAGACAACCTTGGTTAGGACATTGACAAGAATCTTATTCGTTGATTCAGCCTGGCCATTTTCCTGAGGGTAGTATGGCGAGGATTTGCGATGGATGATGAGGAAGGTGGACAGGAGATGCGAAATCACTTCATTGATGAAGTGTGTGCCTTGGTCACTGACCAATTCAATGGGGCAGCCGAATCGTGAAATCACTTGCTCCCTTAAAACTTAGCCGTTGTTCTAGCGTCGTTTTTTCGTGTCGCTCGTGCTTCTGCCCATTTAGTGAGGTAATCCGTGGCCACAATGATGTACTTGGCCTACGAATACTGTGCTGCGGGACTGATGGGTCCAATGAAATCAATTCCCCATTTTTCGAAGGATTGTCAAGCAATAATTGGGGTTAATTCCATTTGATCCTTGCGAATTGGGACCTTCACCGCTGGCACTCATCACAGTGCTTAACGAATCGTGCTGCATCGCGGAAAAGCGTGGGCCACCACAGTTGAGACTGCAACACTTTTCGTGTTGTCGTGTCTCTGCTAAAGTGCCCTCCGGTAATGCCACCGTGCGCTTCTGAGAGCACATCATGCATCTCATATTCACACGCGCATCTGCGCAACAATCCATCTTGCCCCAGCCTATAGAGTTGGCTTGCAATCAGCTGATAGGGTTGGATCTTAAGGATTAATCGCCTAAGTCGGGCTTTTTCTATCGATCGATCAGGTAGTCCATTCTCAAGCACTTGGACTATGTCATCTGCCTAATACGGCGTTAGATTAGCCTTAAATAGATCTCTCTCGCTGGAAAGGTTAAATAGATGGGCATCGAGCAGTTCATCAATAGCACCTTGTCCAGCGGCTTCTCCGGTGGGAATGTACAACATGTGATCAGCCATGTAATGTTGTTTTCCCTTCCGTACCACCACGGAGAAGTCGAACTCTAAAAGAGAAAGGAGCCACTGAGCTATACGTCCTGTAGCGCAAGGTTTGTTTACTAGATAGAGCAAGGCTTGATGGTCCACAAAGAAGGTAAATGGTGTGGCCAAAAGATAATGCTGAAATTTCTTCACAGCGAATACCATGGCTAATCCTTCTCTTTCCGTTGTCGAGTAGTTCATTTCCATCTCAGTGAGTTGTCTGCTAGCAAAGCTCATTGGATAGTCTAAATTGTGTTCGCCAAGTTGGCACAACACTGCTCCCATGGCAAACTTAGAAACATCGATATGTACGTGGAAGGTGATGGTCCAATCTGGGGCTCATAGGATTGGTGCTATGGTTAGAGCCTTCTTCAACTCTTCGTATGCCCATTGGCATGCTTCAGTCCATTCAAAGACAATAAGTAGCTTGTACAATGGTCTGGCGATCAATGCATAATTCAGTACAAACTGCCGATAGTACCCAGTATAGCCTAGGAAGCATTGAACTCCCTTGTAGTTGTTTGGGGGTGGAAGGTCAACAATGTCCCTGACCTTCGAGAAGTCGGTGGCAATGTCGTTCTTCGACACCACATGCCCTAGGATGCATCCATGCATCCATGCACTTTAAGGGGTTCAAGGAGAGACGATATAAGCGACACCGCTCGAAGATTGCTCGGAGTTTGTCTAAGTGTTCGATCCAGGTCGAGTGGACACAGAGGTCGTCGACAAAGACTTCTAACTCCTTGCGAAGCATGTCCTTAAAGATGGTGCACATGAGTCGTTGGAAAGTGGTAGGGGCATTAGTCAACCCGAAGGGCATGACTATGTAAGCAAAGATGCCCCACTCAGTGGGCGAAGGCAGTCCGAAGGATGCACTTGCACCTGATTATACCCTGAGAAGCCATCCAGAAAACTGTAGGCTTCCTTGCGTGCCACTCTCTCAAGCATGTGCTCAGTGTATGGCAACGGATAGTTGTCCCTCTTGGTAGCAGCATTAACCTTCTTGTAATTGACGCACACTCGAATTTTTCCATTCTTCTTCATCACGATGACTATGGGCAATACCCAGTCTGTGTGCTCAATTTCGTAAATGAATCCTGCTCTCATTAGCTTATCAATCTCTTCCTTGACAGCATGAGCATGTTTTGGATTCATAGGGTACGGTTGCTGCTTGACCAGCGTTGCGTTTGGCGTCATGGGTATGTTGTGAGTCACGACACTCGGATCTACCCCCTTAAGCTCTTCTAAGGACCAGGCGAACACGTCTATGTACTCTTGCAAGAGAGCGACAATACTCGTTTCTTCTTTATTAGTCAAGTCATTGGCAATGAAGATTGGTCGGGGTGTTTCTCCTTCCTGGGCTAGGTCCACCTCCTTGACCTTGGCTGGTCCCTCGATTGGCTTGCTTGTCTGTGCTTGACATTTGGCACCTAACAGAACTACCACCCTATCCCCTTTTTTTGAATTTCGTAAATCGTTTAGGGAGGTCCTACGGTTTTCGTTGTTCTTCCGTTCGAGTATCCCTAGGTTGTTTTACATTTTCCTGTCTTAATCGTTTATGCCTCAGGTGGACAGGTAGGTCCCCCTTGGTGCGTCTGGTTGTGGGTGGCCTAGGGATTTCTGGATCACTATCTGAACTAACCTTCAATTCAGAGTCGAACCTCCATCTTCATTAGAAGAGGTGGTCTCCCCTGGTGGGCGTAGTTCAGATGGTGATTCAGTCCTAAACACTGGTGTCATTCCTGGCTGGGCTAGTCCTGCTTGCTCAAGGTCTATGGCTCCTACGTGTTCCAGCTAGGTGCGATCACATTCCACGTGCATGACTCCTCGCTCCATCCTAAAGATACTCTTTTTCTGCGGCTTGGAGTCTACTCGTATTTTCTCTATTTCTTGTCTTTCAGTGTCGTATTTCACGGTATCTACCTCACCCTCACTTTCATCACTGAAGGATTGACAGTCTTCGTATTTGTCGTTAGAATTCTCTTCATTAGACTGCTCGTCGTCTCCTAGGGCTTGGTCTATCTCTGGTCGTTGGTCAGGAACCAGGGCCCAGTTATACAAGAGGTTCAAGTCATGCACTCTGGTCCATTGCCACTTGGATTCATCTAAGAGATCCTAGACTGGTTTGAAATTTGTAGCTGGATTGCCAGCTAGCTTGTTCGTTAGGTATTCCAGTATCTCCTGGAGTTTCCTTTTGTTGGTTGGGACTTGGGAGTTGACGGGCTTCGGTTTTCCCCGAAGGCTTCATGTCATCATGCAGACTGGTACGGAGGGTGTGTCGTTAGCCTTGCCGATTGTTTTGATGACTTGCTCATATGCCTTGTGATCAGAGAACGGCAGGTCGATTGTAGCAAGGACATGCATCCAATCCCGCTCGTCCTCTAGGCATGGGATATACTTGGTCAAGGGCCCATAGCTCCTTGACCTAAGCATTACCCTTGAGCATAGCAGAGATGGCATCTAAGTTGACTGGTGAGGTCTTCCAGGTGTCCAACTCTACTCTCATGACGTCCGTCCTATTGCCAAGAAAGATCAAGTCGTTACCCCAATCTTCGATGGCTCTAGTGTTGTGCATCTAGGGGCGGCCTAATAGGATGTGGTAATCTACTCCCTTCATGACTATAAAGTCAACGGAGAATCGGACACCTGCAATCTTCACTGGCCAATTCTTAAGCACCCCGAATGGCTTGACTCTCATACCGTTTGCTAGTGTGACATTGAACCTAATAGTCTCAACATGTGGGTTTCCCCAAGTCTGAAGCACTGCGTGGCTAAGCACACTAACCCCAACCCCCGTATCCACGATTCCCTTCCTCGTTGTATCGCCTAGGGCTAAAACTGGTAAGACCGCATGCATCTTGGAACCTTCCCAGAAGGCATTGACGTGCAAGGATTTAGGCATAGAGTACAGCGTCAAACTCCGCATCGTGGTCATGAGGGTCTGCCATGACCTGCTCTTGTGGCCCTTCAACCCACTGCTTAAGATCTTGCCATAGGGTGGGATGCTACCTAAGTAGATCTCCAAGGCTAAGTGTTACAAGGGTAGTCACCAACGTGGTTAGGAGGTCGTTGGGTATTCGTCTCTCCCCTAACCTGGATTGTCCTGACCAGTGGCTGTGACTGAACTGCGGCTCTATAGTAGCACCAAGGCTTGGCCTTAGTGGCACCGCTTGTGGTGCAGTTGCTTCTCTTGACTTTGGTTGTGGAGGCGAGGTTGGTGTACTTATGCTAGAGAGATCATCAATCCCGTCCTCTAGGATGGGCTCAGCGTCTTTTAAATGCTCTTGGGCTTCTTTCACCCATTCCTTCACCTTTTCTATGGCCTCTAATTGTCGCTTCAGATGCGGGTACTCCCCTACCTCAGCGCTCCTCTTTTCGGCTGTCTTAGGGGCTGACGTCTCTGCCTCTGCGTCAGAGACCTTCTTTCTAGCAGGTAGAGTTGTAGCACTCTCCGTTTTTAGTGCGATTTTAGCTTCAGACTTCTTTCTCCGCTGTCTACAACTCTTCTTCCCTATCGAGGTTGCATCGAGATTGCTAGGTCCTGGCAGAGAGATGTCAGCCTGCTTCATTTGGGCATGGGTCATGACCCGCAATGGGATAGGTGTGGCCTCCCCATCGTGGTTCTCGACACCAAACAGCCCCAATGGGACAGATGGCTTGTTGTCTGAGCTAGACGACGGCTTTCACCTTGGGCAATCAACGAAGAGATGGGTGATCCTGCATTCAGTACACCTTTGGTCAGCCTTGTCTCTGTTTTGCTGCTCCCTTTCAGGGCAGCGTGATGAGACATGACCTGGGTGGCCACAAGTCCAACAGGTGATTGGATCCTGTATCTGCCCTCCTAGGCCTTTACCTCTTCCTCTTCCTAGCGCCATCATCGGTACGGGGCGATAATCCATGAGGACAGCGTTGCCCTCATCATCATGAGAGACATAAGGGCATATGTAAGCTTCTTCCTCGTTTGGTTCTTCCACATAGTGGACAGGAGTGTCACTCGGTGGATGGGTTACATAAGGACCAGGCGGTCTAGGAATGCCCGTAGGATTTATTTCCATCCTAGGAACAACCGGCTTAATGTTGTTAGGTGCAGGGAGGGCCAATGGGGCTCCCCTTCCGAAAAATGGCTGCAGCCTGTTTGCTAGGTAAGGTTGGCCGTATGGTTGTGAGTATAGAAGTCTCCTTGGCAATCTACAATGCGCGACGTCATGACCGAACCTACCGCAGTTAGCGCAAGGTCTTGACCTATGGTCTCGACACTCGGTTGGCAAGTGGTTTCCGCCACAGTACACGCATTGGATCTGTGGGCGCGTTGGTCATCTCAACATATCTTGCAACTTGGCTAGTTCCACCTTAACGTCAGCCAAATCGTGGTTCGTTTCGGTGGTTTTTCCCTTATCTTGGGATGGTGGGGCTGATCGCTCACTCGAGGCTGACACTCTCTCTGAGCTTCGCGAGTTGATCTCTTCTAGGTTCGTGCTTCTAGAGCTCCGCTCCTTAAGCTGATCGTCAACTTCGATGGCTTCCTCAAAGACCCTGGCTAGTGGTCTCGCTGTAAGCTCGAGTTGCCTGCCAAAGCCTTGTATAGTTCCTCGTTCTGAATCCCACTGATGAATACAGTTGATACTACTCTTTCAGTTGGTCGCTCTCTAGTGGGGATTCTCTTGAAGAGACTGCGCACATGGGTCACGTAATCGTGAATGTTCTCCTTCTCTTTTTGCTTGACGTTCATCAAACATACTAGTAGATTATCGGAGTATCCCGACTCAACAAATCTCTTAATAAAGAGATCCTTGAGGCCATCGAAGTTGGCTCGCTCTGCGTTATCTAAGCTCGTATACCACGTCCTACCCTTGTTGTCCAAGCAAAGCCCGAATTGGGAGCGTTGAGTCAGGTCGTTGAGGCCATTGGCTTCGCAGACTTGCTCGAACTGCTCAACAAATCTATATGGATCATCATGGGGTTGGTACTTATCGAGTTGCTTGGCAACAATAGGGATTTTAGACTGGCTCTTTGAGCCCTGGTTTGCTCCTAATCTTGCGAGCAGTGATGTCCCTAGAGCCGTGGCACTTTGCTCTGCTGCCGTGTTATTGAGCAGCTGCTTCATGAGAAGCTCACTGAGCATTAAGTCTCCTTCTAGTGCTCTCTCATGGTCTGTTCGATTTCTGCCAGCCAAGTTCAGTACCCGTTGCACCTCTCGCAACTCCATGCTTTGCCTTTGGCTCCTAGCCTGTTGATCCCTATTGTATTCAGCCATGCTTTGCAATGCTTTGCGGGCCAGCTTTCTCTCCTCTTCTAGATCTGCGATGATAGCATCTGGTGTCCTACCGCGGTGCTCATACTGAGCATGAGTGTCGTAACTACTGACCAGCTTTGCTGAATAGCGTCTGGAAAGGCTTCTAAGTCAAATTCCTCATTAGATTTGCGATTTGAACTTTCTTCTGCCATTGTCGAGTTATTGCGCTCCACCAAGCTATCGATCAGGTTCAGTAGACTTGTCAAAACCACTTCATCAGCATCCCTTGCTTGGTCCTACTTTTGCACATTGATGGTTTGTCTATGTATTGGGTTCTCTCCTACTAGTGGGTTCCTTGAGTGGCTTATCTGGGTGAGTTCCTTCAGTTATTTAATACAGTCCTCAATTTATGGCCACTCAATGTGTCTTTTCCTGTGCACTTGTGCTCAATCAGGCTTTCAGCTTCCTTAAGTGTACTTCAAGTGCGGAAATTCAGGGTGAGTGCAGCAACCAATTTTTAGACGTCTTATGCATTTTCGTGTCATTTTGGGCCTAATAGGCTTGTTGGTTAATTTTCTGGCCATCTTGGCAGGGTTCAAGGTTTCTCTAATATGTTGCCTTGTTCGTTTTTGGTCCAATCAGGCTTTACAACTCGGCGGTTTGCATCTAAGCCTTTGGGTCTTGCAACTGCCCACTTCTAGTTGCTAAGCGGCGGGCCCTACGATTTTGCCCATTCCATGTGCCAGAATCAAGTTTCGAGCGTCCTAAGGGCTTTCGACAGTTTGCACTGCTGAGTTCTAGCCGGGTCAGGTCAAATTTCTGAAAATTTGGTAAAAATCTACACTCGGCCCAACTGGTCCGAATTGCAGGGTTTGAGTGGGTTACTCAGACGGGCCGAGGAACATGGACCGAGGGTCGAATTTGGGACTTGAACACGGTGGACGGGCCGAGGAACATGGACTCGGACGAGGTCATTTGGACAGATTGGCTCGGATGGGCCGAGTGGTTGATTCGGACAAGGTTGCTCGGATGGGCCGAGGGTCGAGTTTGACACATGGTAGAGGGCCAAATTTGTCCACGGTCCGAATGGTGGACTCAGATGGGCTAAGTAGGTTTGGGCCGAGTGGGCCGATTAGGGTTTTGGCCAGGTGGGCTGAATGGCAAAGGACCGAGGGCCGATTCTGGGACTCGGCCTAGAAATGACCGTTCGGACGGGCCGAGCGCGGTGCACGTAAACAATGCGAGTTCGATTTCGATCATTTCTTGTGATTCACTCAATCGTACCAGTCACAAACCTCCAGATCCTACCTAAGGGGGTAAGAGAAGGGATTCATATACCTGGATAGGGTGGTGGGCTCGTCGTTGGTGCGATTGAATCGAATCGGGCGGTAGCTCTCTCTCTCTCTCTCTCTCTCTCTCTCTCTCTCTCTCTCTCTCTCTCTCTCTCTCTCTTTCACACTGAAATGGTTGCAAATGAGTCCTCCCTTGGCCTCTTGGCTCTTATATCTCTTCCCGGGTATTGTGTTGATGCCCCAATCACTCACTTGCCAATCTTAGGTATCACAAGCGAGCTTTTTGCCATTTTTGCACGATTTTTTGCCATGTTTTGCCCTGTTTTGCAATAGTAAACCCTACCTTCTCCGGTGCGATTTTCTAATCCTATTCTACTCTAAATGCAACAAGAATCGAAAGCAAAACACTGAAATGATTTCTCCATGTTTCCTAATCATCAAACAAACAAAATAACCCGAAATACTTACTTGTTTTGAAGATCCAAAACACTCAAACTTCCTACCTATCTCAAGCTTTGTTTTGGGGGTGAATCCCTTACTTCCATGCTCGATATGAGGCACGCAAGTGCTCAAGCTTGAATCCGTTGGTCCCGGCAAACGGAACCAAAATGTGGGAGCTTTCGCTCAACCGCCAAGACCCACGGACTGCTTATTGTTTGAAGCGTTCCAAGTGAGCTCTCATGGCTATCTCTCACCTAACCGATGCGCCAACTTTCAAAAAATCTCTAAAGGTGCTCCACCTCCAAGCTCCATCCTCCATAGCCCTTCCCAAAGGTTGATAAGAAGTGGTTCCACCTTGATAGCCATTAGAGCTCACTTGGCTTGGCTATCTCTCACCAACTTTCAAAAAATCTCTAAAGGTGCTCCACCTTGATCAATTCCTCCCTTAGAATAGTTTCTTTTGCAGAAAGGAGGTTTTCTTGGAGATGACCTTCACCTAGATCAATCCTAGCTTCCAGTAGGATACTTTTTTGGTAGGTTAGGCGCTTCTCTTTTGCCTCATAGAGGTAAGAGTTTGCTTGGCTTTTCTCAAGAATTCCTGAGAGTCCTTAGTGTCTACAGTCCAAGCTTTAGTTGGGACTCCTTGAAGAGGGGAAATGCTAATTCCATATAGTAGCAATCTGTGGGAGCTTTCGCTCAACCGCCAAGACCCACGGACCGCTTATTGTTTCAAGCGTTCCAAGCAAGTTCTAATGGCTATCTCTCACATAGCCGATGCGTCGTCGATCCTACGAGTGTAATGAGCTTACCTTAGTGCCGATGTGAGTTTCCTCCTCTCCCACACACACCGGTAGCTCCACGATCCTCGATGCTAGCTCAAGCATCCTCAAGCCTCTTCCACCTCCAAGCTCCATCCTCCATAGTCGTGCGCGCAAGAAGAGAGAAGAGAAGAGAAGAAGAGAAGAGGAGATGTTGAAGAGCTTCACCCTCTTGATCCCTCACTCTCACACACTCACTCCCTCACACTCTCACACTCCCTCTCTCAAGAGCACACACAAGTAAGAAGATGAGAAGGAGAGAAGAAAAAGAAGACTCTTTTTGCCACACACCAAAGAATGATCTCTTATTCACTTTTTGAACTTTATATATACAAACCCTAAAATCCCATGGGCACCCATCCCTTTTTTACATGACCGGCCATTGTGGCAAGGTCCTTTTTCCCATTTCCCTCTTCTGGCTTTGTGCCTCTAGCCTACACCCATCTAATATTTTACAATTGGCATAGGAGGGAGCTTGGCGCTCTTTTACAAGAGTTTTTCGAGTTTTTTTAGGCGCTTTTACATTTAAGGTTGCGATTTTTACTCTGGTTCATCTTTAGAGGCCGCTTGTGTGTCTTTGCTCTTTTTCCATCTTCCTTTTGCTTTTTCCTCCATTTTTCCGCCATCTCAACTAGGGGTTAAAAAATCGACTTCTAGATGTATTGGAATTCAAAGCGAGCAAGATTTGCATGGAACTAGCTAGCTCTTACCTTAGGATTTTGGGACTGACTTAATATGGTGACGATAGGCTTGCGATCGAAGAGAGCAATCATATGAAGAACCTTTTGCCTACAATCCACATAGTTCCCTAGGAGCCTTGCTGAAATGTAGTAGTGGCCTAGTTTGGCCTTATAAAGGTGAAGGGGTTTCTGATTATTAGCCCATGTAAACCTTGTGTGTGTGTGTGGCACGAGGGGGGGGGGATCTACCAATGCATGGTAGCCTTTTAATGTGGTCCAAGCCTCAAGTTCTTGTCCTCCCAAGACTATTCCTCTACCCTCAAAATGGTCACTAGGAGAATCCACCATGTCGAAGTCTCATGTCAAAATGATTGAACACTCAATTATTTTGAGGAATTCCTAGACCCTAAGATAAGCAGGTGGCACTATGTCTTCATCTTTCGGGTCTTGGTTTACAGCTTCAAGCCTTTTGATACATGCCTTTGAGTCCCTAACTGCACAGTCAGACGTGGATTCTCTACTGAGGTCTTGGGTCGTCTGTGCAGTGCTACTCAAGGTATATCTATTGTCAGGATTGTCATGTCTAGTCATCCTCGCATTGATAGCTTGATGATGTTGCATTCTACTTTGACTAAACATAGTTTACGCACAATCTACATGTGTTCTTGTGGTGTGGCCTTTTTTGCCCTTGATGGCTAGATTGTCCTGTTGAGGTTCTACGGTCTTTGTTTGTTGTTTGGGTATGGGCTTCTATTTGCTACTTTGCAAGTGAAGATCTATGCTTATGTAGAGCCATTACTACACTAGGGCCTAATCCAGAGGATCTGTTGCGATGTGCGTTTTCTCTCCAGCCTACTGGGGGAGGTGCAGAGGGGGCAGAGCCCCCTCTGCGGGGGTTCGGGGGGGGGGGGGGGGGGGGCAGTCCCCCCTGGCCCAAAGGGCCGTTACAGTAAATAGATTTTGGAACAGGCTAGTCTAAGGTTGTGGCATAAACCAAGACTACCACTATCTCCTCGTCCAAACTAAAGCAGAGCTGCTACCTAGTTGTGGTTTGGATAAGTTAAAAATTTACAATTGGTGCTACTAAATCTATTATGGACCCCTATCACCGCTCCTTCGCTACCACCCTCGTCCAACTCGAGCAGAGCTGCTACCTAGTTGTGGTTTGGATCAGTTAAAAATTTACAATTGGTGCTACTAAACCTGTTGTGAACCCCTATCACCACTCCTTCGCTACCACTCTCATGATTGGTGTGAGCCTAGAAGTAGTCTTTAGAGATAGACTATAGATTTTTCCTAAGGGATTCCCCTAGGGTTTTGAGTCTTACATGTAAAGAAAGTAAAGGGATATTGCTTCTCACTTCAACTAATGACTTATGTGGTTAACATTATAAGGGAGTCATTTAGACCTTTTGAATGATACAACAAGACTTTTAGGGATTTATACATCATTTCTTACTAAGTTTAGATGCATTCCCTTTTCCTCTAGAAGCCTTACATGTACTAACAAGACTAGCTTGACCCATATTTGCCCTGGATAGTCTTCTTTTGTTGATCCCATTGACATTATTGGGTAGTGGAGGCATACCTATCGACGGAATGGAGTTCACTCCCCCTTTGGGGGTTTTTTTGGCGTGAGAAAGGGATTCCTCTTCAACCTAGGAATTGTACATGGCATCAAAGGTCTCCACATCATCTTCAAGTGGCTTGTTGAGATTGTAATTGTTAATCTTCTTTTCAAAGCTCTCTTCATCCATGCAAGCATCCTCAAAAAATTGTATGCTGCTAACAAATTCCTCTTCCTCCACCTCTTTTAAATCATCATTTGAGGCATGCAGCTTGCCTTCCTTTCTTGGATTCGGTAAGATGTCTTTGATGTTGATCAAGAGGGTTGCAAAATGATTCCCATTTTTTAGGTTGGTGGTACCTTGCTTTTGTTGGAGGTGCCTTTTGACTCCTTTGTTGTTCTTTTTTTTTAAATTTGAACTTTCTTAAAGCCCATGAAAACCCCCCACTCAAGGCAATCTCTGATGAAATGGCCCTGCTTGAGACATTTGAAACAGGTGTTGGGAAGGCTCTTGTAGATTATAGGTTGAATAAGAAGGATTTGGCCTCTAGTGTTCTTGATTATTATTCTTTCCTTCAATTTTTGATTGACATCAAGCTCTACAAGGAGTTGCGAATGCCATCTCGAATTGATGTCAATTTGCAAACATTGTGTGAGAACCTTCCCTAAAGAGGAAGTAATGGATCCTAGATAGTGATAAATAGAGATCAAGGAGGTCAAGAAACTCCATCCCAATAGGGATCTTGGTTTGGCTTGGGACCATGGGGGGAGAAGTCAAGGGTCCATTTGAATAGCATCAATGGTAAATTTCTAAGTGTCCTAACCATATGAGAGTGTGTTGACAACCATGGCCTTATTTTCAAACAAAAACATGAAGTAGTTGTTCGGGAGCTATCTTGTTGTTTATACCCTGCTGATTAACAAGTTTCGATTTTCCCTAATCTAGGCTTGAAGGACTTCTATGGGTGGACATGACCCATGACACAAACCAATTAATGCCCCAGATTGATATTCTTGATTTTTTTTTTCAAAGTATTGTTGGGCAGAGTGTAGTTACCTTCTGCTTCATCTTGATCCAAAATCACTTCTAGATGTGTGTTTCAAATTGTCAACCCTCATCTCATGGTTTTGGACAACCTATAAGAGTTTGTTCCATTTACATGGTCCTTCTTCATCAACTTATTTGGTCTTCTTCAGCATGGAGTTTTATTTCAGCATGATTTCATCTATTTCAAGCTATCCTTGTATTCATCCTTGTACCTTGTCCCAATTCAACTTTGGGAACAAAGCTCTTTTAGGTCAGGGTGGCTTGTAATAAAATAAAAATGCCTTAGCCAATATTTAGCCTACTAGGGTTAAGTATAAAAGGCTAAGATGTAATTTGCCAAGTATCTTTATGACTAATTCATCATTTCATGCTTGAGGTCTCAACCTCCCGTGATCTAAGAGGGTGCATACTCTTGGCCACCATGGCATTGGGGTGTATACCAAGTTGTAGCCTCTCGTCAATTGATTCTCAACCATTAATGGTAACAGGATTTCCGTCTACCCACCTTGGCTATGGTTTCTTGGCAGTTTATATATTTTCTTGTATTTCCAATTTTACAATTTGTTGTGGGAATTAGCTTCTTTACAATGCATGATGTTACCAGTGCTAGCTCCATCTTGTATTTCAAAATGGGTAACTTTGTAAGCTAATAATCATCACAATGTTTACAAACGTAGTTGCATTCTGAAAAAGCATTGGCTACTACAACTGAGACTAAACAACCTTTCTTGCAGTGGTATCTCCATTGAAGCGTCTACTGCAATTCCTACATATGCTTCGGTAAGTTCATCATGCATCTCGTACTCACAAACACATCTTCTCAAGAGACCATTGTATCCTAATCAATATAGCTTATCCATGATCAATTGGTAGGGTTAGACTTTAACAATGTGTCGTCTAACTCGTGCCTTCTCGATTGACTAATCTAAAATTTCATTTTCAAGTATTTGCACTATGTCATCAGCCCAATATAGCGTGTGCTCTACTTTATACAATTCTTCTTTGCTAGAGATTTTGAACAGATGGGCGGCTAGTAAGTCATCCATGATGCTATTTTTTGTGAGATCATTGGTGGTTATTTGAGACATGTGGTGTGCTATATAATGTTATTTCCCCTTATGCACTACCATTGAGAAATCAAAATCTAGCAAAAGTAATAATAATTTGGCAATGTCCCTTGTTACACATGATTTGTTAGCAGGTAGAGCAAGGTTTCATAATAGGGGGCATGCATGAAAATGTGTTTTCATTAGTACTGTGTAGGCAAGTGTGTTTATGTTATTTATGTTATCACCTAACTGCTTTTCTTAAAGGGTGTGCTTTTGTAGTACACTTTTTTTTTGCATCCTCCTGCACACATTTTTGCTTTTGAGACCTTGAGCAAGGGTGAAAGAGATAACCTCAAGGTGCAATTATGATAGCTATAACCCAAGTTGATCACCTCGAGAGTTGAGCAAAGCAACAATTGCCTCAAGCCTTGATGGTCACCACCTCAAGCGAGTGTGGTAGATTGTATTTAGCATCTCGATCACAACTTGAAATCCAAGCTTGCCTTGAGTTGGAGTAGAGAGTATTGCCTTGAGGATGAGCTACAAGCACGGATGGATTATCTCATGCCAAAGGGTAGCCAAAACAAAACTACCTCAAGAAGGTCACCACAAGTTCTCATTTAGGGGAATTAGCACTTTTCTTCCTCATCAAGCAATAAAAGCATCTATAGCTTGAGATAAGTATGACCAATCAAGACTCAAGAGTTTTTTTTGAGTTGACGCAAGTGTTGGTGTGTGAAGGCAACTTTAGTTGCCTCAAGTGGCTCTGAGGGGAAGTATCCACCTCAAGCTCAACAAGATGATAGGCTTGAAGGGAGTCAAGTTGCCTCTAATAGATGCTACAAAAAGGTAAGTCAGTGACTTAGACTAGGTCTAAGCGGCTACTACTAATCCCTCTATCTTCTCTGTTTGTGTCACTAAGCAAGTGGGTTCAAAACTAGTCCAAAGCCTACAATTTACTTTTCAAAACCTGCAATTTACTATTCAAAACCTAGAATTCTCTAGATCCAAATGACCCATGGTCAATGGGAAATTGCTATCCTCAAAGTAGGCATCGACAAGGTCCCAAACTAGCTCCCCCTAGCATCCTATAATATAAGGACCCCAAGTGTGCAAGCAGTTTTGTGCATGGCCTCAACCAATCAATTCAGCCTCCAATTCAAAAAATTGCAAAAAAATACTAAAATAAGGGTGTGGAAAACTTATCTTAATGAGCCCAATTTAAATCTCCCCAAACTATGTCGATATTGTACTTGTTGAGCAAGTAGTTAGCCCCCACTAAGAGATTAATTTTTCTAGTTGTGAACCCTATTGAATTCCCATGTTTCCATCCCTTGGAAACTCAGAGATTTGTAGATTTTAGACTTGCTTTGGCTGCAATTTTGAGAGAAAAATCAAATCTAGCAAAAGAACCATAACATTGGTGGCGGCCAATCCCTCTAGCTAGTCATTATGTCTAGTAGGTTGATAGGAATGAAGCTCAAAAAAATATTGTGGTATGAGATCAATACTTTAGAAATTTTCAAAAAAAAACATGTAAATTCTAAAATTTTTACAACAATCAATCTATTCACGATCACCCAAAACAAATTTCTCATTAGGTAGTCTATCGACACTACTAGTGAATAGTTATGACTAACTAGTCATAGTTATACCAATTTCCATGACTTGCCTTGTCCTTTAGAAAATTTTCCAAAAATATTCAGAAATTTTTTGGCAATTTTAATGCAATCCTCATCCCATCCAACTTTGATCAACAAAGGTCATCACTATGAGAAATCCATCTTGCTTAAGCTTGTATGGTTGGTAGATCAACTAAGTGAGACTCTATCAAGTCTTGGCAAAAGGAACCAAAATGTAATTTGGATTAATTGCCTTGTCGGATCTAGATAGAATAGTGCATATCAAATCATGTTGCCTCAATCAATCACTTACAATCTCTCACCTTGCAAGGTCTCTTACCACACTAGCTTGGTTAGTCACAAATGGAGTTGGTTGCTCCACCAAGCTATCAAACTAAATCAAATCAATAATCAAAGTAAGAAAACTCACTAATAGTTGTAGTCTAGGTGTGCCAAAGAGCTCCCAAGCTTTGACAATCCCTTTGGCTGCAACAAGTGTCACCAAGCTCCACTTATTTTGATTTTAAAAAACTCGCACAAGGTTGTGACTCCTCGCTTGTCGCTCCAAGCTTAGCAAGTCCTCTCTCTCTCTCTCTCTCTCTCTCTCTCTCTCTCTCTCTCTCTCTCTCTCTCTCTCTCTCTCTCTCTCTCTCTCTCTCTCTCTCTCTCTCTCAAGCTTTCTTACTCTATCACAAACTCTCTCTAGCTTTCTTACTCTATCACAAACTCTTTCTATCACTCTTTCTCTCAGTCTTGGCATGACCCAGGAAAGTGAGGAGATGAGATTGAGAATCTCGCATCAAATATTGGAATAGCAAGATCGGATTATCCCAATAAGAATGAAATCCTTGCTTCAACCTATAAACTTGCATGCACAGAGAAACTCCCATAGAGAAAGAGCCATGAGAAGAGAATGAGAAAAGGATAAGCTTGTTTAATCTACAACAACTAGAATGAATTCATTAAGGTTTTTTTTCGCTTAAATATGGGCTTCCTCTCTCATAATTGGGAAGGGCCTATTTTTCAAAGTTCCCATGGTTCAAACTCCCTTCATGTGCACCCTTAGCATCATCAATGTCCTGCCCATGTTTTCTCCCTTGATTTATCCTAACTCACTCATCATTGGTGCACACATCTCAAGCCTTCAAAAAATAGTCATGGGCTCTGCATGATTAGTTAATATGCTTATATAGGCCTTGAGGTCCCTTATTCTAAAGCTTAAACCCTTTGAAAAAATCAAAATCATTTCACACTACAACTTTTGAACTGGTTCAAGGCAAACTAGATTTGGAAAAACCATTTCACACTAGCAATAGTTGAAACTAGTTTTTTAAATATTTGTTCACACTTACAAAATTAAGACTCGATGTTTTGAAAATGGTTTCACACTTTGGATGCATTGAACCAATTTTTTAACCACCTGGCAAATAGCTATATTTACACCACAATTGTTGAAACTAATTATTTTGTGAGCCACTTGTAGAAATTATTTTCACACTATGAAGACTTGAATTGGTTGTTTCTAAAAATTGGTTTAGTTATTTGCCATTCACGTTGTACGAAAAAATTCATTGCTTTGGAAGATACTAAATGTTATTTTTATGCAACTTTTAAGAGCCATTCTATGGTTAGAAAATTGCTCAAAAATTGCAAAAATTTATTATTTATTGAGGATTGGCATCAAATTTGAGTTATTTTAGCATTCCATCCACCAATGTTTGGCTATTGCAATGGCTCTCAAGTTGTAGCTATACTTGTCTTCTTACCTATGTAGTTGATACTATCTTGGTTGCTTCTTAGTTTGCATATATTGTTATGGTTATGCCTTCACTTTTTTATTTTGAAAATTTATTATTTAATATTGAGAGTTTGGATAGCACACATTTCTCATATTGGAAGGAACGGATCTACAATGTCTTTGTGCAAAAGAAACATGTCAATCCCATTAAGTTGGATTGCATAAAGCCTAAATGCATGGACAAAGATGTATGGGGTGAGATGGATGAGCTTTCAGTTTATTTAGTGTAAAGACACTGAGGATGGTGCATATGGAGTCCAGAAGAAGTTATGCAACCCAATGAAAGGTTGCATCAAACTTTTACCAGTTAAAGAAGCTCCTAGACATTTGTATAGAGGAGGGTACACCCATGTCCAACCATTTAAATGAACTTAGCAATATCTTCAACTAATTGTCTGCTAAAACAATTGCCTTTGAGGATTCAATCAAAGCCATTTTTTTGTTTATGACATCACCTAAAAGTTGGGATACTTTTAAGAGTTCAAACAATAATTTGGCACCTTCTATTGGATTGACTAGCTCTAATATTGAGAGTAATTTGCTTATAAAAGAAGTCATTAGAAAGAATAATACAAGTACTAAGGGCTCTACTACAACTATGATGAGAGAGAGGTCAAATGCAAGTGCTAAGGGCTCTACTACAGCTATGATGAGAGGGAGATCAAATGCAAGGGAAAATTTGCATTGTAGAGGAAACTCGAGAAGCAAGTGTCGCACAAGAAAAGATGTGCAATGCTTTTATTCCAACAAGGAGGGTCACATTAAAAAGGACTACTATAAGTGGGAGAGAAATAAACAAAGGTAAGAAAAAGAATGATGAATAGTGCAAAATGGAGAAAAATCAAAGGCAAATTTTAAGGAGCTAAACACCATATGTAGCAACAATGACGATGGTGATGGATTATGTGTCTCTACTTTTTGTTATGCATTTCTTATTACTCTAGATTATCGTGTATCATAGGACTAGATCATTGATTCAAGGGCATCATTCCATGTTATTCCTCATATGGAGTGGTTTGCTACTTATGATAAAGGTGGAAAGGCTATGACTTTACATGCAACGTCATTAGAGTAGGATATGTACAATTACTGCTTGCCAATGTGTCCTATTTTGTATCTCATCATTCCATGTTACTCCTCATATGGAGTGGTTTGCTACTTATGATAAAGGTGGAAAGGCTATGACTTTACATGCAATGTCATTAGAGTAGGATATGCACAATTACTACTTGCCAATGTGTCCTATTTTGTGCTCAAGAATGTCCATCATATATCCCAAAGGTTAATTCAAATAGGAATTTAAGAAGGGTAGGTAATGGATTTGAATGGAGATATGGTAGAGTTAAGTGGGAAGGAGGGGGATTGATGAGGATGAGTAGGGGAGGTATTGATATAGTGCTTTGGACACAAATGACGAGACGGGCTCTTTGTCTTGAATGTCTCTTCATTGGCTAATATCCTTCTTGGAAACTAATACAAACACCATACAAAGAGTGGTCATCTTGACTACTAGTGAGAATATCTCATCTCCTAATCAAATCCCTTGGCTACCAATCTTGCCTTATACTTGGACAGTGTATCAGATGGAGACATTTTCAACTTATAAACCCATATTCATGGTAATGCATGCTTACCCTTAGGCAATGGAACTAAGTCCCAAGTGTCATTCTTAACCAAACAGTCCATCTTTGACTGCATAGCTTTCTTTCACTTGACTACACTAGTCATAGCACTTGTTGTGTAGGGCAAGGAACAATCACTATGTGAGCTCAACAACAGCTTATTTGGATTGAAGCAAGCTCCTTGGAATGGTATCATAAGTGTAATGCTTGCATGAGGTCTCAAGGCTATTCAAGGAGTGAGACAAATTATTATCTATACCAACCTTGATATTTAACAATGTATTGCATTTCTACACCTTGGATATCCAAGAAATAGTGCCTCCTACAAAGGCAAAGACATATCTAGAGGTGGACTTCCTCCTGTCTACACTAGCCTATGACTCCAGTATCCTAGCTACAATAACTAATGCACATATCTGCAATGCCCTTAAGATATCTCATGGTGTCCCAATGTCATAGGCCAAGTGTTGCCATATAACAATCCGCAACTTCCAATATGAATGTTATGTTAGGTATAATGGCTATCATGGCATACATCAAGTTGCCCACTATAGTTGCGTATATGAAAACTTAGCCATCTCGTACTTCTCATCATCATCTGCTTGACTGACCTTCACATGAGAAGGTAATGAGTAGCTATCATAGCACACATAAAGTTTCCCACTATAGTTGCATATGAAAACTTGGCCATCTCATCCTTCTCATCATCATCTACTTGACTGACCTTCACATGATGTTTTCTATGATGTTGTCTCTGAAGGGTAGACTACATGGCAGTTATGGGACAAGATTCTTAATGTTTGTGACAAGTAGAGCCCTTTATCTTAAATGTATCAGTTGACATAACTCATGAACCTTCATATGAAGGAGGGCACTTCTATGTCCATACACTTGAATGAGTTTCATTCTATTTTCAGCCTCTCGTCTTTATAGCGGATTGACTTTATAATCTTCCGCCATTATTCTTACTAGTTACATTACATGAGTCATGGAACACATTGCATATTGCTATGTGTGTAAATATGCATGTTGATGGGTTGAGATTGTAGGATGTAAAAGGGTGCATTATAGATGATGAATGATGAGGTTAACAAAAAGAATGTTGATGCTTTTTGTATTTCTTATGGTTTGACAATCAAAGGCAATAATGTTAAGAGCGGTAATGACCGCCATGGGAGAGACTCTCAGAAGCTTGTTCTCAATCATGTGAATAGTCTCATAGTAAGTCCTATGGCCATAAGTCTGCATTGACTTGTCGTTATTGTGGGAAGTAGGGTCATATTCGGGCCACTGTGCCATAAAATGTGTGATGACAAGCGCAAGGAAAAGGGAAAGGGAAAAGTGCAGGAAAAGATTGAGGATCACGACATTGTCCCTAGCAAGTCCAACATCAAGATCGAAGAGACTAATGTCATGCAAACTAATTATGATGATGATTACATACTTGCAACTTCTTCTCTTGATGTTTTGTAGTTGACAAGTGCAAGGAAAAGGGAAAGGGCAAAGTGGAGGAAAAGATTGATGATCGCAACATTGTTCTTAGCAAGTCCAACATCAAGATCGAAGAGACTAATGTCATGCAAACTAATTCTGATGATGATTACATACTTGCAACTTCTTCTCTTGATGTTTTGTAGTTGACTAATGCCTCGTCGAACCTATCCTCAATGTTGGCTACTTGATTCAAGGGCTTCATTTCATGTTACCCCTCATGAAAAGTGGTTCCACTTCTATTGCAACATGATAGGATCTATCAGATTGTCATTGATATTATTAGTGTTGAAGATGTCCATACTTTAGGAAATATATTTACTTTACATGATATACACCATGTTCTAGCTTTGACTAAAAGCCTACTTTCTGCTAGATAGTTGGATGATACAGGTATTATTATATCCTTTGAGGATTCCTCATGGAAGATTACCCATGGGAATCTTGTTCTAGCACGAGGTGTCAAGTCTCACACTCTTTATCCCCTACTTATATCCGGGTCTATCGACCATGTTTTGGTAGTGGTTGTAGTACCACATATATTGTTATTGTATCATCACCTTGGGCACATGTCATTAAAAGAAATGAAAATTCTTACTTGTTTGCAGTATCTTCTGTCCCTTGATTATAAATGTTTTGATTCTTGTTATCATTGTCTTTACGGCAAGTAGACATGTAGTTCGCATAAGAAGTTTGGCATTATGTACATGGATGAGCCTCTAGCTTTTATTCACTCTAATGTTTGTGGACCTATGCCTTGCAAGTCATTAGGTGGTGTAAAGTATTTCGTTACTTTTATTGATGATCACTCACACAAAGCCTACGCATACCCCGTAAAGTAGAAATCAAAAGCCATGGCTACATTTTAGTGTGGGCTTTCTTTTGTTGAGAACCAGTCTAGGTATAGGCTAAAATGTGTATGTCTTGACAATGGGGGAGAGTATGTATTTAACACCTGAGCAATTTTGTGATGAGAGGGGCATTAAGCGTCAATTGATCACCTTGTATACCCCACTCTAGAATGGTATGGCTGAGTACATGAATAGGATGATTCAATAGAGGATTTGTAGTATGCTTAGCCAGGTAGGCTTACTGCAACAATTTTGAGTTGAGGTAGTTACCACTTCCATTCACTTAATTAATCAATCCCCATGCACTGCTCTTGACTATCAGGTTGTTGAGGAGGTATGGTCTGGAAAACCTCCATCTTATACTCATTTGCGTATATTTGGTTGTGAGGCTTTTTGCCATGTTCCTAAGGACAAATGCAATAAGTTGGATCCTAAGTCTATGAAATGCATATTTCTTAGTTATGGGGATGCAAGTGAGATGGGCTATCATCTATGGGATCCGTAGGCTTGGAAGGTCATCTACATCCACGATATTGTTTTCCATGAGAAGAAAATACATAAACAATTTAAGTATGTCTTTGAGGTATGCAAGGTGGTATTTCAAGAGGAACCTCTTGTTACCATACATCCGGTTAGATAGCTTGCAAGCAATTGATGCTCTAGTGGCCTAGGATCATGATGTTAAGATAGGACATACATGACCCACAACCTATTTTGAGGTGGTCTACTAGAGATAAGGATCAATTTTCACCCTTCATGGATTATGTTATGATGACAAATGCTAGTGAGCCTCTTACCTATGATCAGGTCATGCATAGAGGTGACAATCGTTCTTGGGAGGGGGCCATGCAGTTAGAGTATAAATTAGTGTAGAAATATCATATGTGGGATTTAGGTTTTTTGCTTAGTGAAGAGTATGCTTTACCATGTAAGTGGATGTACAAGAGCCAAAGAGTACCCCTGGACACCCCAAGCTAGCTTACAAGGCTAGATTGGTTGCTAAGGGTTTTAAGTAGGAGCATGGTGTTGAATTCAATGGTCTTCTCTGCTATACTCAAGATGACTAATATACACTTGGTTTTGGCTTTAGTTGTGTAGCTAGATTTGGACCTCTATTAGATGGATATCAATACGACTTTTTTACATGGGGACTTGTGTGATGAGATTTATATGTAGCAGCTAAGGGCTTTAAGGAAAAAGATAGGGAACACCTAGTGTGCAAGTTGAGAAAGGGTCTTTATGACCTTAAGTAAGCACGTAGGGAATGGTACCACAAGCTTAATACTTTCATGCATTCATAAGGATATACCCATAGTAATATGGATATGTGCATATACACAAAGAAGGCTCATGATGACATCCTTATGATTTTGGTACTCTATGTGGATTATATATTGATTGCTGGAAGTTGGAGGCTTTGAAAAGTTAGCTCAAGCAAAGCTTTGAGATGAAAGAAATGAGACAAGCCTCTCATACTCTTGGGATGTGCATCACGCACAATCACTCTAAGGGGATCCTTTACTTGTCTTCGAGGGAGTATATCCAGAAGGTCCTTGAACAATTTTATATGTAGGACGTTAAGCCTATTGGCTACCCCTTACCTTCTCATGTGAAGGTTACTCAGTTGATTGTCCACAGTCTGACGAGTAGAAGGTTGAGATGACCAAGATCCCTTATGCATCCATAGTGGGCAAATTGATGTATGCCACCATGATTGCCACTCATCATAACATAGCATTTGCAGTGGGAGTTGTGGCATACTATATGGCTACACCTAGCAAGTGGCATTGGGATGCTGTGAAAGATATCTTGAGATACCTTAAGGGCACTGCAAATATGTGCATATGTTATGGTGGCTAGGATACACTAACTCTAATTATATAGGATATGCAAGATAGTAGAAGGTCTACCTCTAGCTATGTCTTCACCTTTGTTGGAGGTGTTGTTTCTTAGATGTCTAGGGTGCAAAAATGTACGGCCTTATCTACTATAGAGGATGAGAATATTGCAACCACATTGAAGCATATAAGGAGGTTCTCTGGTTAGGTCATTGTCAAATCATAGGCATCTCAACCTATGCCCAAACTAATTTTCAACCATAGCAAAAAAGTGATGAAGCATAGGTAAAACTTCTAACTTCTACTTTATGTGTTAGGCTCAAATCTTATGCAAATAATCATTGATGAATATAGCACAATACTTTGCCAAACTTTTTATGCAATTTACAAGTTAGTCTACTATATAAACAATGATCACATAAATCAAAGCATGAGTAGTTAAGAGGTGGTAAGTACTATGAATGAGTCAAGACTTTCATTCCTTTAAGGGACATATGCCCAAGATAGGGATGCCAAAGAGATACATGTAGAAGATCAATCACCATGAGTATGACATGATCAACAAATCCATATACAAGCAAGGGATACATGCTACCAACCTTGGGACCTCTAGCAAAAATAAAATTGCAATGTGTTATCTTCCATGCAAAATCACCAAAAGATATAAGGTGCTTATCATAATCCAACTGTCCAATTGAGATACGGCTTTTAGTCAAAGCCAGGATATGACATACGTCATGCAACACAAATGGAGCACCAATGACAAACTGTAGTCTCACATCACTTATGCCAACGATATCACATACATGATCATCACCCAGTCTAACTAAACTTGTAAGAGTGAAGTGGGTATGGCGGAAAGCCCCCAATCAAAAAGCCAACACTAAGAGTAAGCAATTTGAATATCAAGTAGTTGAGTAGTATCAAATGAAAAAGCAACAACTATGTAATCATTTGAATTGTACTCCAAGGCATTTATCTTCTCAATCTTAACAATGGACTTAAAAATGCTATGATCATCAGAAGCCTTCGCATGATCCTACACTTTCCCTTTGCCCTTTTTAAGCCTATCCTTGCACATTTTATGGCATTTCGACCTTGTTTTTCCCATAATAATGGCAAGGACAATAGCATTTAGGACCATAGGACTTATTGGGTGACTCTCCATGAGACTTAGACTTGCCCTTGTTGGGTTGTGAGTCTCTACCATAGTAGTCTACCATCGTGTTTGTCTCTAACTGTAAGTGCATGGGAAGCATGGGATGCATCAATGTTCTTCCTGTTCACTTCTTTTGTAAGTAATGCACTCTCTATGTCACAGAATTTAAAGCCATCTTTGGGAAGATTAACACCCACAGCAATATAGGATGTATCCCAAGACCCAAGTAGCATGACTTAAATGAGTGGACATGGGAGTGCCCTTGTTTATACAAAGGTCTATAAGCTTCAACATCAACCAATATAACTATGAAGTCGGACTTTGTTTGTCATAAAGATTTCGTATCTTTTTCCATAAATCATAAGCACCATCCTTAGTTGCAATAAGATTGAAATAAACCTGCTTTAACAATGACAAGATAATGGTGGTAGACTTACATAGCTCATCAAGCTCTTCCCAATCATCTCTATTCAATCTTTTAGCTTTATGCCATTGATTTTCTATGGCCTAACCTATTTCTTTTGCATTGATACATGCCAAATCTGAGTCTTCCAATACAATAAGGTATTGCCATCCAACTTCTCTATGTTAAAGATAACACTATCATTGGATGCATTTGAAACACCTACAACTATGTATGCAACCATATAGAACATGGATTGCTATAATAATAGTAAATCAACCCAAAACTAAGCCAAGAAACATACAATGAGAGGAAGACTAAGCCAATGCGTTGATGCCCACAAGTAGGAAGCATTCGAGTGTATAATACAAGTGGCTACTCCCAAAGAAATAGCTCAAAACTAAATTTCAACATGGCTATCCATAAAACTATAGTAAATAAATGTACAACCATAGGCAAACAAGCAAAAGACAAAGCTCCCACTCCCAAGAATATCCAATTAGCAATCGAGATATATAATGGAACTAGTAGTGCAAAGTAAGCATAAACCACTAGAGTACCAAATGTTGTCAGAGACCCAAAGATGTCAAAGACATAGATGTAATCCAGAATAAGAGAGTGGCATGTACATAAGCCAACTATGCATAAGAGATCTCCAAAAGCAGTAGAGATCCACCAATTTGCAATTGACTCATCGCATATGAATAATGAAGCTTTAGTACATAACCAAGATTACATCCAAAGCTAACAAACCCATCTAACAAAAGGAAGTATAAGGTGTACAAACCAAAGCTAAATCGAGTCACAAGCATTAATGTTTGCAACAAGGATAGTGTACGCACAAACTAGTAAGCATATAATAGTCTGCCACTAACTCAAGAGTCCAAGCTTTGCAATGAATATATCAAAGTACTCCCATGGAAGCAAATCCAAAATAGCAAAGAGCAATGCAAGCTCAAGACATTAATGTCATAACATTCATGAACCCAAGAGGCATCAAATGTACATCCAAGAGTATACACATGACATAAGTGACCAAGCCCATAACTAAGAAAGCTTAAAAGCAAGTAACCACTACAAGTATGTATTCAACAAAGCTCAAATCCAAGGTTTAGAGCTCAATATAAGCATATTTGGGCATAGTAATCAATACCAAGCATCAATACATCCATGTAGTATCCCCAAAGAATCTATAGGCATTCAATACATAAGCTTTCGCAATGAATGCTTGGTACCCATAGGGTATAATATCAAAGAACCCTTCAAATGTCAAGCTTAACAAGCTCTAAATGGTCCAAAATCCTTTTTGAAGCATCAATACATAATATGTGCATAATAAATAGGCTTCGTAAGCATCGGTAAAGCATAAACCAAGTAAATACTTGCTATCCAAATGGTGAACAATATGTTTGTCTTAAACTCTTGATCAATGTATGACCTCAAACTCTCCAAGAAATGCTCAAGATCAAAGCCATAAGTTTCATGGGAGCAAATGCCAATGATTACCAAACTCTAACGATGCTCGAAGAGTGTTGGAGTTGGAGTGGGATTGAAGAGGACAGAGAGAAGATAGCCAAGACAAATGGCACAAATGACCCTCACTATCATGGGGGATATTATTGCTACTACTAATCTCAAAGCTTACTTTTTGGAGCTTAAACCAATGTCTAAAAGTCTTGATTAATTCTAGAAAGGGTGGAAGTGATCGAGGAAGCAATGGGACTGATACATACCTTAATGAGTGGCTACCATGAAAACCGAGAATGAAGCTCTCTTGTTAGGCTAAATTGAATGAATGTTAATGAAGCTCCTTGAATACCTACTTTGATATCAATTGAACGATGGAGCATGCCTGGGAGCTCAAGAGGAAGCAAGAGCTATGGAGGTTCAAGAATGAGAGAGCAAGACACTATGTGGGAGCTGGAGGGGAACTCTAACAATCACAATGTGTGACTTACCTTCCCTTATTCAATTGTCATAGAAATAATAAAGAACAAGTGACAATGATGGGTAGCCATCACTTGTAGTATACAAGCGTGCAAGCATTGTGTACAAAGTAAATGTAGGTGGCTAGGCACATGCAACCTTTAACCCCCAACAATGCAGCCACACAAATGAAGCTTATTTGCCAACAACTAGCAATTGGGGACACCATTTCTTTTGAGGGTGTCACTTATAAACTTACACTGCATTAGTGTGGCTGAGGTTGCTTCTACTAAATCAGGGTGTTATAGAGACATTGATGCATTTGATTGAGAGTTAGATGAAGTTTGACACTTGTGATATCGACAACCTTGAGAATTATGTATAAGGCCTTCTATGCCCCACATCTTTAATGAAAAGGTAGAGATCCATGAGAGCCATTTTTCATTTATGTAAATGATGTGAGGAGTGCAAAAACAACATGTATTCAACTAATAAAGACTTCAACCCCATTTTCCTTTGGGAAAACTCCACTCAATTCAATGAGGGCACTTCTTGTTAATCCAATCTAGTTATTGATGATCATCATGTATGGTTATTCAAGGGCTCGCATACTATTAATGTTGGTACTTGGATTGCTGATGTAGCCCCTAGTTAATGGACCAAACAAACCATGATAAAACATCAATAAATTCCACTTTTGAGATGATAAAATAGCACCCATGAGACCTTATCTTCATGTAGCTCCATATTTCACACTCTATACAACACCAAGTCACTAGGAAATCAACACTTGAGAGGACATCTCTTAGAGATCACCTATAAAACACATCAATACCACAATCACTGGGTCAATAACTCTAGTATGCAAGTCACTTCAAGAGCCCTTATATTGCCCAAGAAGACTCCAAACTCGCCTCAATCAAAGTTCAGAACATCAACTATACATTTGCTTCAATAAACATTGTGCTTGTCAAAATACCCAGAGTGGAAAGCTAGATATAAAGTACTATAGTCACTACATTGGACTATCCATCATCATTCAACCACGTGTTAAATTGCATTTTCTCATGCCATCCTTTTGATTTGATAGGTATCTACTGATGAGTTTACCTAGCTATATTGATTACAACAAGTTGAGGCATGAGTATTTAGCCATGCACCATGCAAGCGTGAATACAACTTTGTTATAGTGAACATTGCGAGATTAAGTAGTGCGTGAAAGAGAGCATTGACCGCCTTTCCATAAACATCATATGTGGACTTATGGTGCAAAGTTTTTCTTAGAGCATTTAAACGAGTGAGAAATAAATTCTAGACAAATGTTCAATTGTTAATTATAATTTAAGGTTGTGCTATGAATGTGCGAGGAGAAAGTATAAGAAAGTTCATGTGACAAATGTAGGCCATGACTTACTAGTGACTTTCCTATTGGCATATTTGGATTTGTTTGAAAATTGTAAAAACTTAATATTTAAAGTTATAGCATGCCATGACTATCGATAGGAACTTGAGAACTATGTACAAGGCCTACTATACCCCATGTCTTTGGTGAAAGGTAGAGATCCATAAGAGCCATTTTCCATTTATGCAAATGACATGAGTAGTTCAAAACAATGTGTATATAAGAATAAACACCTCAACTTAGTTTTCCTCGGGGCAAACTCCACTCAATTCAAAAGGGTTACTTATTGTTAACCTAGTTATCGATGATTGTGATGCATGTCTATTGTAGGTCTCACATCCCATTAATGTTGGCAATTGACTAGGGATGTAGCCCCTAGTCACACGGACCAAAGAGACCACAATAAAACATTGAGAGATCCCACTTTTTTAGATGATAGATAGCACCCTTTAGACCTTGTCTTCATGTAGCTTCATAGTTCATTCTCTTACAACATTAAGTCACTATAAATGGACACTTGAGAGGATAACTCTCGGAGACCAATCGTTGTTAACTTTCTTATGCAAGTCATTTTAAGAGCCCCAAGGTTGCCCAAGAAGACTCTGAACACTCACCTCAAGTGAAGCTCACAATGTCAAATATACATTTTCTTTGGCAAACATTGTGCTTGCAAGAGTACTTAGAGTGGAAAGCTAGAGGCAAGGTACTCCGATCATTGCATTGGACTATCCATCATCATTCAACCAGATGTTCATTTGCATTGACTCATGCCATCCTTTTGATGTGATGAGTGTTCAATCGTGAGTATGCCTAGCTATAATGATTGTGTCGAGTAGTGAAAACACCTTGTCATAGAGTGAACTTTGTAAGATTAAGCAATATGTGAAAGAGAGCATTGACCACCTTTCCATAGATGTCATATATGGGCTTATGGTGCAAAAATCATTCTTAGAGCATTTAAGTGAGTGTGAAAGAAATTTAAACCAAATTTCAATTGCTACTTATTAAATATGTGTTAAATGTATGAGCTTAGGAGAAAGGAGGAAGCTTCATAACAAACATATATGAAAGTTTGTTTAGACCACTTTAAGAGAGGCATAAGTGCTTCCTATGCTTCCTAGTATTAATATTCAATTGAACAAATTAAAAGCTAGCTAAATATGTAAGTTGAGATCATGATAGCACTTGATTCAAACTTGCCACAACATCGACTTACTAGTAACCTTCGTACTGTCATATTCAGATTTGTCTAACGCTTGGGATATTAATGACTTCAAGAATTATGCACAAGGCAGTTTATGCCCCACATTTTTATACAAAGGGAGAGATCCTTATGAGCCATTTTTCATTTGTGCACTTGATGTTAATAGTTCAAAATGACATGTATACAACTAATAAAGACTTCCACTCCGTTTTCCTTGGGGCTAACTCCCTCTCAATTCAAAGGGGCTCCTTCTTGTCAACCCAATCTAGTTATCATGGTGCATGGCTATTGTAGGGCTCACATCCCACTAATGGTGCAATTGGGTTGGAGATGTAGCCCCTAGTCACCTCAACCAAAGTGACCACAATAAAACATCGAGAAACTTTGCTTTCAAGATGATTAAAAATAGCACCCTCGAGACCTTGTCCTTGTGTAGCTCCTTACTTAACACTCTCCATAACACTAAGTCATTAGAAATGGGCATTGGAGAGACGACAACTCTCAACGACCAATCTGTAATCTCCCGTAAAACACATCAACACCATAATCAATGCATCAACGACTTTGTTGCACAAGTTACTCTAAGAGCCCTTGCATTGCTCGAAAAAACTCAAAAAACTCACCTTAGTCGAAGTTCATGATGACAACTATACCTTTTCTCCAACAAAAATTGCGCTCGCTAGAGGACTAGAGTGGAAAGCTAGAGGTAGGGTAGTCTAGTCACTACAATGGACTATCAACCATCATTCGGCTATATGTCCACATTTACATTGCCACATGCAATCCTTCTAACATGACATGTGTCTAGTCATGAGGCCACCTAGCTATATTGATTATGCTGAGTTAGAACATGAGAGATAAGACATTTGCCATATAAATCTAAACTATAGTGGACTGTAGATGGAGCAATGCGTCTAATAGAGCATTGGCTTTGCCTTTTAAAATTTGAAAGTTTACGAAGTAGCCCTCTTTCGGAGACCACCTGTTGACTTTTGCTAGTTAAGAAACGTGGCATATGCTTGTTGGTTTATCATCCTCTCTCTTCATCTCTTCCCCTTTTTGCTCATCTTTATCTTTCTCTCTCCTTTAGAAAAGTTGCTGACATAGGGTCCAATAACTATCAACGATGTATAGATGGTCCTTTGAGTAGTCTTCAAAGTTAGACAACATGTTGAAGGACTTGGTGCGGTTCTTTGAGCAGTCTTCAAATTTAGACAACACGTCGATGGACTTAGTGCGTGTCTTGTCTCTTAGAAACCTTGATTTGAACTTTAGCTATTTGGTGGCCGATACCGCGATGGTCTTTGTAGGTGGATGCGAGGAAACGCTCTAAGATTGGCTGAAGTCTTGTTTGACTCTTGAGGTCATTAAAACCCTTCAAGTGACCTTAAACATGAAGGTAGGCCCCTTTACCCTAAACCCCAATGAAGGACCATTAATAAATACAGAAGTCAAGAGGTTTTATTCCAAGGCGACTGAACGTTGAAGGCTTTTCGTCTCGTGTTGCAGAGGGACCATCAGTATGGGGGAGGGCAAACCCAAGGGCTCTGGCAACCCGCCTCCTGTCAACCCTTCTGATTTCACCATTCTCAAAGAAGGCCAGGCAGAGATATTGATGCACGGCAACGATGTCTTCTACAACAAAGCTCAGGTTTTTTCAAGTTTTTTGTAACTCTCTGTCACTCGTTAGCGAGAAAGAAAAGCCTCATCAGTACCGTCACATTAGTTGCGTCTTATGTAGACCAGTAGTACCCTTTCAGGGGAGAGTCACTTTTGATAAGGAGTGACTAGTGTAGAGATTAAGTGAGCAGGTACTGCTGTTAGTTAGGGTTTTATTTATAGAGTGCACGAATGACCAGTGCAAGCATTAAATGAGCAGGTGCTACTGTTAGTCACGGTCTTCCTGTTTCTGTAGAAGGCATAAATGACCAGTGTAAAGTGAGCAGGGGTTCAAAATGCACGAGTAAGCAGTGTAGGGTTTCGGTTAAGTGAGCAGTTGCTACTAGTCAAGTGCAGAAGGACCAGTGCAGTACTCATGGAAATCTTTTTTTTTTTTTGAGAGCCAATGCACAAACCTTTAACTTGAAAAATTGCAGGTTTTTCCAAGGCTTTGGATTCTCCCAAGAACACGCGTAAAATGGACTCCACCCAGCTGAGTGCACACATGCAGACTACTCACATACACAGTCCAAATACTCAGTTGCTGACTCTTAACAAATAACTAAATCCTCAGTCCCTTGTATTTTGAAAAAATCTGCATGTATGTGGGTAATCACCCAATACAAATTTTGCAAACTACAAATAGTCCAAACACTTGGTCATTGACTTGAATAAATTTTAGATGTGTTATAATTGAGGAGGGCAATGTCCCAAACCCTCATTTAGAGGCATGGGCAAAGTTCTCTAGTACGTGCAAGATCAAATAACATCTCTATGTATGTGGAAAATCACTCAATAGAAATCATGCAAACTACTTTCATGCATTATGGCAAAAGCCATGTGGTAAAATGATGCTGATAAATGATTCAGATAGTTGATGGTGGCCAAAGCTTGTAAATATATATTGAAGTTTATGTATAGACTAGAAGTTGCTTATTTAGATGATACAAACTTGTGTATGTAAGCTTGATTTTGTTTATCGGTGACTAAAAGAATCATTATTATTCTATACTAACCTTGATACTTTTCAAGGACTTGTAAAGGTTCGAGACCCTATCTTGGTATTTCAACTACATAGGTTAACATAAATAATTGTGTTAGAGTGCAAATGATTGGAAGTGAGAAAGAGAAAGCATAGTCAGTGATAGGAATCCACAGTGATTAGGGACGAGGGATGGGGGATTGAGATAGGGGGATGAGGGAACATGGGGGACAAGGGGTGGGGACAAATTTATAGGTTTCCTAGACATGATTAAGATACTTTACAAGGAAATGAAACTAATATAATGTCTCAACTCAAAAATATTCTTAAAGTGTCATTTAAAGCTTCAAAACACTACAAGAGCCATGAAATATGAAACTTAATTGAATAGTGAATACTGAATACTCAAATTGAAGAGTAGAAGCAACAAGTAACAATGGCAAATCGTGACTTTAGACTAAGAACTTAAAAATAATAAATACCGTATAATATGAAGAGTCAAGACGAAAGTGGAACACTAAAGTGACTAATGGTTGGGAGCTCAAAGTTTATTCATTATTTATTATTTTTTGACGCAATCGGTCAGCTTTTGGCTAGCTGATGTGCATATTTTTAAATTTTATTTTGGCCTTTATATTGCTGGTCTGTCCTTAGTCATTCCCACTTGAGTTTTGCAGGTGGAGAGAGATCCATGATGGAGATACACTTGATAGCCCGTTGTACATTTTTGGGAGCTGAAAATTTATTTATTATTTACTAGTTTCTGATGCAGTTGATCAATTTTTGGATGGCGAGCTTGCATATCTTATTATTTTATTTTGGCCTTAATATTGTTGGCTTGCTCTCAGTCATTCCCACTTGAGTTTTGTAGGTGGAGAGAGATCCATATTAGAGATACACTTGATAGACCGTTGTAGATATTTGCTTTCTTTATTTTAGCTTTCATTAATTGCAAATTTTTGCGTTCTACTACATTTTTCTCTCTCCCTTTTCTCTTTGTGTTCATTTTTTTTCAATCTAGTCATATACTTCCACATTTGTTATACTCTAATACCACTTATATCCATACAATTACGATGTTATCAATATACTTGCAGTTTGTTATTCTGCACAGTTTGCTGCTTGTTTGCTGATCTCAAATACAATAGGGATTTGCTTGCAATGTCTCGGCATTTGTTAAAGTATGACATACTTTTTTGCTCATACTCTTTGTCTCCATTCTTCAGAGAAGTTTTTGGTCAATTTTCCATTTGTGTAGTGTGTTTACTATATTGAGTATTATACTTATTCATTTATTATTTAGTTTTTATTATCTTTTGTGTTAATCTTAATTCTAAATGTATTTCTTTATTAGTTTGTGCGTTGCTTGTATGATAGTGTTTGCATTCCATAGACAAGTATTTTGTTTACATGGTATTAGAGCTAGGTGTTCACAAAAGAAATCTAGCTCCTTGATTAGAAAGCTCTATCCTTAGAAATTGAGACTATAAAGGGAAGATGATATCGAACACATCCATATCTACTCAATCCCCTACAAAGCTTATGTCGAGAATTGAGCAGGAGTGGCTTCCATAACCAACTCTAAAAGGACCCAACATGGCTGGAGACTCTTTCAATACATTATAGAGATGCATTCTTATTCTATCATAGACGAGGGGTTGCAGTTGATTATGACTCACAGAGCCAAGAAGAATGAAGAGCTTGATAGAATATAAGAATTGAATGGTAGTTATTTGAGGAAGGTATATATGGCTCTTTGGATGTTGCACATGTCTGTTGATGTGGAGAGCCGTGAGGTATCCATTAGGGATGGATTCCTCTCTTAGAGATCGAGAGTATGTTCTCTACTTTGAGACCTTTTCATCTATTTTGGTTTAAGGTACACAAATCTTAACATTTGTCCGTTTCACTTTTTTTACATCTCCTCCTTTGTAGTACTATGGTAAAGATCATGTTGAAGCTAGAGTGTCATATATTGATCATGGTAAAATTCCCATTGAAGACCCATTTTTGTATGTTAATAGTCAAAGGGCGACTAAAGAAAAAAGATTGATAAGATTTTTTTTTTCTTTTTTTCTATGAATTTTACTTCTCAAAGTTAAAATGAGTATGATGATTCTTTTTTTGGCATTTTACATTATCATCTTCATTTTAATTTTCATTTGTAAATCAAAATCAATTTGTTGTATCTTTATCATTATTTATACCACAAATTTAAACCTTAAGTTACTTTTTCCGTTGCATTAGTTGTACCATGCACACCATTTGTATTTTTATTTCAGACACTGCATGTCATTCCATTTACCACATTGGGGGTTTTCAAATGTAGACATAGTCTTTAGAACCTCTATACCCAGTTTAGAATGATGCTCATGCATCTTTGGGAGAGGCTCAACCTCCACCTTACACACCTTTTAGGCTAGTCATATCATAGGGTCTCTACTTCTTTGATGATGTTCTTGTCATTATTATTCTTAGGCTCTAACTGGAGCATTCTCTACAACAACTACATGCACAGTAGAAAAACTCCCAGAGCCTCACCTCACATAGGCCTTGATAGCTAGTGTAGTGGTGGTCCTAGTGCTCGTAACTCGAGTAACAACTTGACGCCTTGACGAGTGTGTGAGACTTGACCTTCTATCTCCTTGAGCTCCATATAAGGATCCTTGATGATAGACTCATGCTCCTCATTTCGCTCTTTGTTGACACTCTTCAAGGTGACCCTGCTCAACTTCAACTCATTAACATTGACCTAATTGGAGCAAAATAATAAGTTGCATATGAAGATTCAAATTTAACTTTGAAAGACATTGGACAATTAAAATTTTAACTTAGCATTTACTTGTTTGGCCATAGGTATCTCATGCACAGTCTGTAGTATATGTAAGTTAGAGTGACAATAAGGTAGTTGCCCTAATTTTCGTGTGCTTAATTTATTTCGAATCTTAGTATGTATGAGAGAGTATGTTGACCAATTTCTCTTGCACGAACTAGTTGAGCAATCCTAGATTAGGTTTAAAAAAAAAAAGATCTTCAATGTTCAAACTTCACATAGCAATAAAAAATTATAAACTCTTAAGGTTCTAGTTTCTAGGTGACCACTTACAAGTTTAAATTGCAAGCTTGAAACTTCGAAAGTTCAACTCCTATGTGCAAGCAGTCTCAAAGTAAATTTTTGGACATTGGATGCTTGATATCCAAAATATTTTTGCCAAAATAGAGGCTTAATCAAAGAGAGCCTCTTCTAGTGCAGAGCGCTGGCAAAAGCAATCTCTCTTTGGTTGCTATAGTTTATGATTTTTTTTAGAAATGCTATGTGTTGGTCCTCATTTAATGGCTTTAGAAGATAGACATTTCTATCGGTTGTCAACTCCCGATCCATGAAAAGAGATGGAGATTTATAGGTAGGATGTAAGAGGATAGCAAATATTGTGGATGGATCATCTTATCCATTTTCATATTTTTCTCGACCAAGTAAAGGATGTCATTACACCTTGGTGTGGTATCCAATAGATCGACACCACATTAAAAAAAACCATTACATTTAGCGTTTCGATTTTAAAACTTAGTTAATGAACTTTTATATATTAAAGTATTTATCTTAGGTCCTCGACATCAAGTGCTCTACATGTCTTGATCTCTTCTCAATGGCCTTTTTGATAAAGTGTATGAGAAGCCCTAATGTGGTACCTTTCATGTCAAAGGCTTGCATAATACCCTATACAAGGGGATAATCGCTATGATCAATGCCCATACATTGAGACAAAATGTCTCTCTCAAGGAAAGCCTCTAAATGGCTTTCCCCTCTCCCATACTTGAGAGTGACTCCTCTTGTAGGTGCGCCTTGAACTCCTTGGAGACCATGGCTTGCTGAATTTTATTTTGTTGATCATATAGTCTTCCTAAAACCAACCATATGGCAGCGAAACAGGACTTGGAGGGCTTGTTTAACTCCATATCAATGTAGGCTCAAAAGATAGCTAAGAGCTTTACCTTTTTCTTGATGAAATCTACAATGCGGCAAGAATCCACAACAATCTTTTTCACCCAATCAAGTGACCCAATGTCTTCCATGAGAAGCTCAATGCATTGGGTGGCACTTGGGGTCCAAACAATGGATGGAAATTGTGGTTCAAGCAAGCATCCTATGCTCTGATTTCAGTGACCACTTGTACCATGTTGGCCATACCAATCTACAAGGTACAAGAGAAAGAGAAGGTAGGTGAGAATCAAGATTGAGGGTGTAGATGAAGTGGAAGAGGTATTGAGATAGATGAATCATGAATTATAAGTTATGAATGATGAGATAAAAGATGCAAATTAGATTTAGGGAAGGTAGAAGAATCAGTCATTACTCATGAGTCATGACAACTTATAAGTAATCTAGATTGAAAGATTCTAAAAAATATAGAGCGAAACGTAAACGGTAAAATGAATATTGAACTATAAACAAAGATTTAAATTTTGATTTTTAGGATTACATCAATAATAGCTCATTGAATGTGTGTGTATGTGAAAGCCCCCGTTGTGATTTGTCCTCTTTGCTCTGCATCCACGGCCCACAAGAAAAAGGTGCAAAGAAACAAACACATCCAAAAACCCTGAAGTAGGCAACAGTGGGTGTTCTACCATACATCTTTTAAGTTTTTATACGGTGATACATGATGAGTCAATGCTGTAGGTGTCTTGTTCATGTTATGTACTGCAGTATGCACTGCCTCTGCCCAATATGTCAATGGCGTATTCATTTGGTTCATCATTGCCCTAGCAATCTGTGCAAGGATATAGTTCTTCCTTTCTACCACATCATTTTGTGAGGTGTGTAGCTGGATGTCACTTGTCTTTTGATTCCATGATCTCCCAAAAAATCTGAAAATTCATATGACATGTACTCTCCTCCATTATCAAACCTCAAACATTTTATGTGACAACCAAACTGTTTTTCAACCATAGCTCTTGTCCCGGTCCCGATCCCCCCTTCCCTATTTGTTTTGGTCACCCCATCCTTGATGACTATAATGGCAGCCCTATTTGTAGGCTCTCTTAGTTTCCATCCACAAGAAGTCTAGTGATAAAATCAAAGCCAACCATCTGAATGCTATTGATCCATTGAGTTGCAAAAACATCAGCCAACTTTTTAGTTTTAGTGGCATCATGAGAGTTAATAAAATACATCTCACCATGTGAATATGCAACCACACCATTAATGGAATGCCTTTTGAGTGTCCAACCACCACTCATCTACAATCAAGTGTTTTCAGCTGCAATCTCCATGACACGTCTCTCCTTCTCTAAAAGAGTGGTGTGCAAAGACTTGGGAGGGTGGATCATATCAGGATCTGGCTTTTGCAATATGTTTACTCATTCTTAAAGTACTCGGACCTAGCTGAAGCATTGAGGGTTTCATTAAGGCCATTCTATCATTCTGCAAGACTAGTTCCTGGTTTGTCATAATGCTTACTTGTATGACCTTTACATGTCATGATGTGCAAGCAAGAGCTGTGGCATAAAGGTTTGTATTTTCATGATATTCTAACTCAATGAAATCAGATCTTGTAAGAGCATTTGCTGCAAATAAAATTAGGCATGTTCCTCTGATGAAGCTATGATAGCACTTCTTGTGCAGTCAGACATGGCATTTTTTTCCCCTTGAGGTGTGTATTGCTAAAAAGACTTATCTATTGAGTAAACACATACGGTAGTATATGTAGAAAAAGGATCTGTTAAGAAAGTCAGGATATGTAGACCTAATGAGCTATTGAATAGCTAGCATATCTTTTTCAGATTTAATTTTACTTAGTTATTGCTGTAAGAATCACGTTAGTTACACATGGTATGCATGCTGTCAAGGACTATTTTATCAAGTACCCTAAAAAGGGATAAGAAAGGAGGAAAATGAGCTATCCAGCAGCAAGTTCTCTTTATGGTACCATGGTGCTGCAATTATGCTCTTTGCACTGACACGTGGTGCTCTTTGTTTGTTACATGCAGATTGTCAACAGAGACTTATCTATTGCAATAATGAAGACGTTTGCTAGCAAATGTAAAGAGGAACATTTGAGTAGGAAGGGGAAAAGAAAAATTCAATCAGCTTGCCTGAAGTCTGCAAATGGACGAATTGAGAATGTAGCCTCAAGTAATGATGCTCTGATCAACACCAACAATTCAGAAGAGGGGAAGTCTAGTCTGCAGGCAGAACATGCTGAAGATATGATCTCAGGCAATGATGTTCCATCTAATGCCAGCCATTTACAGGAGGGGGACTGTAGAACAGATAGTGTGCAAGTAGAACATATTGAAGCAGAAGCAAAAGCTGCATCAGAGCATGTTGAATCAATGGAAGCAAATATTGTGGCAATGAAACCACTCCGTATCCTGGAGGTCTGCTACACTGTCTTGCTTTTCTGTATTGTCAATGCTACACAGGCTGATAAAGCTGAAATCTCAATCAGACAATGTTGTTTTCTGTAATAAGGGGTCTCTTTTCCTTAGGCAACATTATGGCTGTATAATAATTCAAACTTGAGACTTGTTTTTTCATGTTCGGTGTACATGTAGCTTTTAGCTGCAATTACAATTCCTGGAGTATATGGCCTCTTTTCTTTTCAGAACTTCAAAAACTGTATTGACCATGATTGTCTTCTTTTTTCAAGGCCTTGGCAGCTTCAGGCTTGCGAGCATTACGGTATGCACGGGAAGTTGAAGAGGTGGGGTCAGTGGTAGCTTTGGATATTGACAATGGTACTCGTCCTTTTCGTTTTCTAGTTTACTGCAGAATCTTGATATTGCTAAAGATAACTTGGGCATGTTTTTTTGATATCCAGTTGCTGTTGAGGCTTGCAAGCGTAACATAAAGCTGAATGGCAAGATTGCTATTTCAAAGGTTCAAGCTGAAAAAGCAGATTCAAGAATGTACATGATGACTCATGAAAAGGAATTTGATGTGGTAATTTTCATGGTCTTTTACTAAATGACTTGAGAGAGATTGCAAGAGTAAAAGTTCAAATCAAGTTCATGTGGTTCTGAATAATCGTACGTTGAAAATTTACAAGGTCATGTACCATGAGCTCATGTTAAAAGCTTTGTAGGTCATCTACTGGAAGCTTTATGGAATGCTTTAGAAATCCGACTTTGAAACTTCCAATCTTGATTGTTTACAGAGTTTTGTTGATTTGGAAAGCTCCCTCAATTCTAGGGGCTTTCATCCAGGCCCCTCTTCAAATTAGTGAAGTATTGATCACCATCAACTTTTGCTTCCTCTACTTCCTGGTTCGGATAATTTTGCAAAGGAATTGAAAGCTCAAGAACTAAACTTTGCTTGTATGTCAAATATACAGCCAATTTAGATAGCTTAATTTATTAACAATTGAGCTCTCATGCTAAAAGCTCTCATCTCTGTAAGCTCCATGGAATGGTTTAGAAATCCCACTTTGAAACTTCACACCTTTTTATCCTTCCACTCTTTCTTTCGAAAGCGTGATTGTTTACAGAGTTTTGTTGATTTGCAAAACTCCCTCAATTCTAGGGGCTTTCTTCAAGGCCCCTCATCAAATTAGTGAAGTATTGATCACCATCAATTTTTACTTCTTCTACTTCCTGGTTCAGATAATTTTGCAAAGAAATTGAAAGCTCAAAGACTTGTTTGTCAAATATACAGCCGATTTAGATAACTTGATTTATAACAATAGAGCTACAGCACCACACAACAAATGCCACCACCTCCACCATGTGTTCTACTGTGTGTGTGTGTGTTTTCAAGAATCTGACTTTTTGCCTACAATATTCCAGTTCAAAGGCCAATGATTGATCTCCTTTATATTTGTATGCTTTTCAGTTCTATACCTAAAAGGATGCAGCATTTTGCAGTGCAAAAGTAGCTTGCTTGATCCAAGGAAGTCTTTGTTTTTCACAAATTGACACTTAGACTTATCATAATACAGAAGGACATAAATTGACTCTGAACATTAAGCATTTCTGATAGCAAATCTTGGATGTTTGTCTAGGTGGACATTGATCCTTATGGATCTCCATCCGTGTTTCTGGATTCGGCTGTTCAATCTGTGGCCGATGGTGGTGTTCTCATGTGCACAGCCACTGATATGGCTGTTTTATGTGGGAACAATGGAGAAGTTTGCTACAGCAAGTAAGCTACATGGGTGATTTGGTATAATAAGTTGTACTCCTTTTTAGTCTTCTTGAAGTGGCTCAACAACTGACAGTTTAGATTTCTGCTTTAGGTATGGGTCTTATCCTGTCCGTGGAAAGTATTGCCATGAAATGGCGTTGCGAATATTGCTTGCTTCTATTGAGGTATTAAGATCCAGACTTCTATTGAGGTATTAAGATCCAGATTTTATGACTTGCTGATGAAGTTATTAGTCTGGCTGTTTGTTATTTTCATTATGATAGGTCTCTGTGATATTTGAATGAAGTTGCCTATTTAAGGGGTATCCGTGTGAATGACCAGCAGCAATTCTAACATTTGCCAACTATTGATCCTATGCACTAATCTTTTAACTCACTGTCACAATTTCTCCTTTACTTTTCACAAATCATTCTCAACAATTATTCTATCTTTCACTAGTAGCTTTTGTGCTGTTACTCTACGTCTTCAATTTTCTATGTTTTGATCTGCATCATGTTCTTCTAACTTCTTCATGAACTTTGCGTTTGTGGTTGTTGATTCGTCATATTTGTGCCTCCTGCACTAGCATTGTCACATTATCCCCTTCATCAAGTATATTGTCATTTCTAGATTGTTTATTTGCATGCCTGAAACAATCAATAGGCAGGGCATCTGCATTTGTAATGGTCATATGTCTCTGCCTTCTACATCTGGCATCTCTGGCAGAGGCCTGTCCTTCCATGACTCACCAGAATATCTCCTTGCGGCAACGTGGGGCTTGTGTGAGGTGGTCAACATCTGGCCAATGTATCCTGGTCTGATAATGAAGCTGTCCTCAAAAGATGTAGAAGATATCCTTATAGAAGGCCTCCTACATCTGGCATCTCTGGCAGAGGCTTGTCCTTCCATGCCTCACCAGAATATCTCCTTGTGGCAACTTGGGGCTTGTGTGAGGTGGTCAACATCTGGCCAATGTATCCTGTTCTGATAATGAAGCTGTCCTCAAAAGATGTAGAAGGTATCCTTATAGAAGGCCATCTTTGTGTTGAGTGTGATGAGGTTGGTGTTATCTATGTCTATCCTGGTGATGTTCATCTTGATGACTTGGATCCGCTCCAGATGGCTGATCTGCATTATGGGTGTAGAGTGTACAATAGTGGCCATAGTGCATCTGCATGGGTTCATGGTCCCTCAACTGTGTACTAAGTTTGTGCAGACAAGCACCTGCTGCTGTGAGGAGTGTAGTGCCAACTGGGGTTGCATTCTGAAGTCAGCTCCTGTAGCTTATGGATGTACATGACTACCTCGAACAGAGCCTTAACCTCCATGGTTGTAGCAGCAAACTCCAGCTGTATGACATCATGACTAGTGGTCTCCCCATCCTCCACCATCCATTGTCAAAGCCAGGTTCCCATAAAAACAGTTTGTACATCAGGACTGGAGGTGATCAGTGTATCAAAAAGCCATAGTTGTGTCCTTGGTTCTTGGAATTGGATCTGGCTGCACTGTCTCTGCATTAATATCTGGAGAAGACCCAAAAAAGTTTGAAGTCGACAGTTTCTGAGTACATGGCTGGGGGTAGACAAGTGTCGGACTCAAAAACTCACTCATGCCTTATTTATGATCAGCACCATGAGTTTCTTTGCCTAAATATGAACACACAAAGGTTGAATGGTTGGAGATCAGATTCTCAGCTACTTATTATAAAACATTAGTTCTTACAACAAAACATTAGTTTCACATGGTTCAGGGTACAATGTATAACTAGTAAAGGTGCTGGCTGGAAAGTGACAACTTGCAAAGGAGAGAGGTGGAGCTGAAGAGAGTTACAGAATGCTTATACTTATTTCTGAACTAGGATCAAGTACCTCAGACACAGTCTCAGTGACTTTCTATCCTATGCCTTAGAAATGAGTTAGGCTTCTTTATGGTGAAGTCTGTAGTTGTTAAGTTGATAGGATTCTAGGTTACCTTCAAAAGCTTTTTATGTAGGATGGTAATACAACCAAAATCCAGCATGAATAGTATGAATTCAAGGATTTGATGATTTGTTGATTTGTTGGTGTCCCCAAAACCAAAATTTTGTGCTAATATGGCATCTCCAGTTGTGCTTGTGCTGGTCTGAACTTCTACTGTTGGGTTCTGGTGATAGGTTGCTTTTGCCCTCTGAGGCTGTGTTTACTTCTTATCATGTTAAATCTGTGTTGACTTCTTCTCATTTTATGGTTGGCGCAGAGTCATGCAAATCGTTACAAGCGATATATTGTACCTGTTCTTTCTGTTTCAATTGATTTCTATGTACGAGTGTTTGTTCGCATCTTCACGTAAGTATAGTGTTTTGTTCTGTCAGCATTGTCAATAACACTTGCAGCATAATCCACTGATGTGTGGCCAATCTGGTGTGCTCAGATCAGCTAATGCTATCAAATCTTCGCCCAGCAAGCTGTCATATCTCTATCAGTGTGTTGGGTGTGATGCCTTCCACTTACAACCTGTAGGGCGTGTCATTCAAAAGGTCAGGTGTTTATGCAATATGACTTAAAACATACTTTGGAAAGCATAAAAATTTGCATAAAGCATACTTGCTCAGTTTCTTTTGGCTCTTCATGCAAGTTGGCTTCTGGTGTCAGTTATCACATTTGATATGAGCAGGAGGAAACCATGTGGACATACAGATGTTGATACAGAAAATACAATATTGTGAACGATGTGTGTTGAAAATGTGAACTCTGCCATTGAATTGATTCATGTGACCAAAGCCTTCATGCTTGATACTATACAGTTATTGATCTTCTAGATATCTATTAACGTAAGAAACAAACTTAATAAGTAATTGACTACGCAAATTTTTAAAAAATGATACGAGTTATTTTTCTCCCATGCTGTGAGAATGATTTGCTGGGACCCATCTAACTTGTGAATGGTAATAGCAGTGCTGCTGTAGTACTAGCATCTGGCAAGCTAGCTGTGAAACTCGCACTGAAGAAATCTGTAAGAATCCGCTACCTCCCTAGCCCTACCTCTGTCTCTGTCCTCCTACTCCTCAAAACTTTCTCTCTCTGTGTCTAGAGCCCTGGTAAAAACAATCCTAGATGTTTATGTTCCTTGTGCTCCATCATCCTACGGAGAGGTGTAAACCCATCAGTTAAAAGGAAATGAAATCTCCCTTGGATCTCATAATATTCAGTACATCTACAAATAAAATGCTTCTCAAACTCAACCTTTTGGTAGCATAAATGCCAAATGTGTGCATCCTCAGATATGTATGTATACTGTCCGTTTGCAATCTTTAGCTAGTGCGATAATGTATCCATTTATGATGGGCTGAAAATGAATTCCTTTGCTGAGATGTGCAAGAAATGACATTGATATTGTGCCATGCTCATGTGGTGGGGCTTTGGAGGGTTGCATCCATGTACAATATGTACCAATCTTGACAATATTTGATGTGGTAACTCAAGTTTATTGTATGTGAGTGAGATGTAAGTATGGGTAATCCAAATCGTAATGTAGTAGTGAGAGTGCATCTATTTGTGATCCACGTATCCTACACCATGGTTGAATCTTGGCATACCAACAATGTGTCTCTCCACTCTTGGTTAACTATCTTGAGGAAGTCAATGCCAATCGTGGATACATATACCTAGGGAGTTGAAGCAAGTCATTGATTAAAATAAGACCTCCATAACCACAAGTGCTACTCTTATCTTTGCTCTAACAATCTAGAGGGGTACCAATGGTTTGCTCCACATGATACAAGCAATCATATCACTAGTGGCCTCTCGATACTCTTCAAGTTCTTTCACAAAGATTTGGGTCCCATATTGGAGATCCATTTAACAAGGCTAGGGTAACCAATTAACAACCACAATTTAGTTTGGGGTTCTTCGAATTAATATATGTACACTTTTTCTTGCTATTTTAAGGGCCATATGCCCATCATGGAGGCTATTGCATCTCGTAATGGAAATATAGGTCTTGTGAATGTGACCCCCAAAATATACATAGGATTTGGCATGTTCAATTGTATCCCCTCCAAGAACAAATTGGTGCTTCACAAGACCTACATTTTCAACGCTTGCAATGCATTCACATGTATTTGCAAGACCTCCAAGCTTTCCAATGAATATAGGTCTTGTGAATGTCCATGCAAAGTGCTTGCAATGCATTCATGTGTGTTTGCAAGCGTGTGATTAGTACCACATCGTCAACATACAACAAGATGTGTATCAATATGCCAACCAAGCTCGCACTTAGTCCCCTTAACCTATCCACATGATCCAAGAGCCTATGGACATATACACAAAATAAAGAAAGTGAAGAGTGGACACCCTTGCTTCACCTCGACGGTATTGTCTATCATATTGGAAAGCCCTCTAGAGCATGTACCCTACCTTTTTTAGTGAGTCACATCAGGCATGAATTGTTGAGAAACCACTTTTTCAGTTTCTTCACTTTAGTTAGGGTTTTGCATTGATCCCCAGAAAGGGTTGGTGTTGTCATTCTGGTCATTTTATGAGTGGCGCCCACTTAGTCTTGTGCCACCCTTGACAGTTGAGGCCTATAAATAGGTAGCCTTTCCATTCATTCACACCCCCCTACGGTCATTCTCTTCCACTCTTCTTTCGTCATTTCGACACCCTTCTCTCTCCTCACCATTGCTGCTCATACCCCTATGGAAGGACATTGTAGTTTGTGGTTACCATCCACCATCTCCACTTTGTGTTCTATTGTTGTATTCTACTACCGTTTTCTATTGTGGTGTTCTATTGCGACATTCTATTGCCGCATTTTATAGTGGCGTTCTGGTGTTGTGTTTTGCAGCCTGGCCGACTTTCGGTATCTGAGGATTGCGCTGCGCTCCCTTGACAATTGGTGATCATCTTCTTCATCCCTGACGGCATCAGAGGATTGTGTTCAGCTCCCTCAACAACTGTGCTTCACCTTCCGGTGTTTACTTTGATAGCAATGGCTTGGAGGACTACGTTTCACTCCCTTCATAGTGCAAATTTCCCACAGGTGCTACCGCGTGATTTAGACAGGACTATAGTCATCTTTTGAGCTTTGGTTCCATTGTATTAGCTTTTCTTCACATAGCATGATTCAGTGCTTCATCATCTTGTTCTTTTGTGTTTTTTGAGTTTCTCTTCTCTCTGAATGTTTGCCATACACACTCTATGTTTCCCCTTGCAAACCCTACTATCTCTTTGGTTCGTCGTATATTCTAACATGGTATCATAGCATATATGTTATTTTGACATAAATCTCCCATTGTAGATCCTCTGGAGTGCCAAAGTCTTTATGGCAAATGTTGGTTGGTGCTCTTTTTGTTGCTTTCGCACTCTCAAGACATCATATCTGAAATGGCTGCTATTTCTATTGTACAACATGTGAAGAAACTTCTTGTCATTGGTTTCTTTCTTTTCTGTAATGAGAAAAGTTTGGTCTATACTGTCTGCTATTTGGTCTCAAGTGGTAGGGCTGTTGATGCTTCCAGTGGACTGGGTCTTTGCACAGCCCGAATTCTCAGATCCTATGCAGTCGCATCTGAAAGTTCTCTTTCACTTTGTGCACTTCTAGGGCTGTTGTCACATATAGACTATGCGGGTTGCATTTAGTTTTGATTCTGCTTCTGGAGTGCAGAGTTGTATTACTTGTTTGAAAGGCCTTCTCCATTCTCAGCTTGACATCATTGAGGTAGTAGTTATTCTTCCTTGATGGGATTTTCTTTCTTGGCACACTACAGTTCCTTCGGTTCCCATGTCAGTCATAGACCGTTTGTACTTGTAGTCATGTTGTACTTCTGAATTTTGTGTTTTGGTAATTAATAAAATTACCCTTCATGAAAAGGAAAAAAGAGAGGGGGGGAGGGACGGAAGTAGGAGCAAGTTAGATTGTAGTGGCCATTGTGTCTTTTGTACTATGCATGGGAACATCTCACTTTTTTGTTTCTTGCATGGTGAGTAGAGATATATGGAATTTCACTTTGAAGGTCTGGACCTCACTAACATTGCACCAGACCTTCACTAACATTGCAAAGGATTACATGAGCACAGGTTTGGGCTTATTCACATGGAAATTCATTTTCTAAAATAAGAAACACAGAAAAATCTCCAACATATGAAACACATTTCTTATCCATCCAAGGCCAAAAAACAATACTTCAGGAAAATAAGCAGGTTTGAGGATGGCTCTTTAGTTTTAGCTTTCGAAAAGCAACCTTTTGGCTCTAGAGTGTAGTATCTGCTATGTAGACTCTTGGACTTACTAGTATACTACTGGTATGTTGGCTGTTTGAACTTTGAAGTGGGCCAGTAGGTGTTCAATTCATTATTGTTTTCAATTTGGATTATCATGTTTCAATATCTCATGATTTGTGTCCTAATGTCATGAGTCAATATATTTTAGAAATGGTAATTGTGACATCTGTTGTCTTTCAGCCTTGGTATTTTCTGAAGCCTTGTAGTGGAAAGTGATCATTAATTATATATGTATTAGGTAAACATGGTTATTTCTGTGCATGTTTAATGTATCCAAACCTTAAGTCCATTAAGTTTTACTCTATCTCTTTCAAATGTTTCCTAAAAGGAAAAATTTACAGGAACTTGCTACCCCGCCCAGATGTTTCTGAGACTCCTGGCTAATGTGTTTGGAAAGATTGCCTCATGCTGACACATTGCTGTGGAAATGCTATTTACTGGATTGGGCTTTGGCACATTTGGTGTACTAGAAATGCCCGTCTTTTCAACGCGGCTGTTGGAATTCATGGTCATAATGGTTGCATTACGGGACGGGGTTGTTATTATGGCAGCTAGCTTGTATGATATTGATAGGTGTTGTTATCCATGTAGTGGTTTCCCCATGGCTGTACATCTTCTGTCACAGTTTGTGTATACTTTCTTATGAAGGTTTCAGTATTCAGGATGGGGCTTCAGCAAGTTTCATTTTTCTGCGAGTAGTTGCGTGGCTTTTTCTGCTTTGTTTTAAAGCTATGTCACTGCTTGACACAGAGAGAGAGAGAGAGAGAGAGAGAGAGAGAGAGAGAGAGAGAGAGCTTCTGTTTGACACAATCTTTATCAAATAATGTAGAACAACAATGCGCGCTACTTACCTGGTATAGGTCCAGTCATTGATCCTGAATGCAAGCATTGTGGAAAGCATTTCAATATGGGGGGGCCCATATGGTCTGACCAGATCCATGATCCAAATTGGGTGAATTCAACTTTGAAAAGTCTATCTGCAGAAAGGGGGAAATACCCAGCATATAACAAGGTGCATGCAGTTTTGACAGCTATATCAGAGGTACATTAATTTCTTATCTGTAAAAATTGTTCCTTCGTCTATGTGCAAGCTTGTGCTGATGTCAAGATGTTTACTTGTAAAAGGAGATATTTATTAATAAAAGTTCCTGAAATTGCTGGCCTTGTTTGTTTCTTTATGCTATGAGAATAAATAGCTTTAGGCATCTAAAGAAAACATTTGGTGCAGTGCTAGATATGGACAATTTTGTTGCACTATGCGTGATATGTTTCACTCAGCTGGCTTGTTTTGTCCATCTGTGGCTTTGATATGGTGCATGCTCTCCGTTTTGTCATTTGTGGATACCATACATTTCATGTTACTCAGTCGATCCAAGTGTGCCGTGCTGAAAGATAAATCTATCCAAGCAGACCTCTCTGTAGCACTGAAAATGACTTTTGAGAAAGTAGTATTTGACTTTGCATATTATGCTACATACATAGGCAAAATAAGCTTCACTAATTGTAGCATGTTTATGAGCTATGTTGAGCTTGCAAAGAATATTTTTAAGGTTTATTTTATGAACCTACGTGGGTACTGTCTGATTATGACATGTCTGTGCCTGCCGGACTTTTAGCTTTCAAAGCATATTGCTGCTCTTCCTTTTTTTTGGTTAACCAGTTCTTAACCGTTGTATATGCTTTTGAAATCTGCTGCAGTATGAGCCCAGCATTTTGTAGCAGGATTTTGGAACAATGCAAGGCTTTGAATGAGAGTCTACTGGAGCTGTTGCAGCTTTCCTATCATCTTGCATGTTTGATCAATGTTGCTCATGGGTGGTGGGAAAAGCTTAGAGTTGTTGTACATTCTTCTATTTTGCTTGTATTTCTGTAAGGAATAGAAGATTTCTAGATTTAGGTGGAACACCATGATTTTTATGTCCTGATGGCAGTAGCCTGATAGGTTAGGTCTGATGTTGCACAGCAGATAATTGTCTTACATCCTCTTGGAAACATTTGTGTTAGGCGAATGCATTCATCACTAGCCATCCTGCTGAAGTAATGTTGAGGTTCAAGGCTCTGCATCTATTGGGTGTGAGTAGTGGAGTGATATTCTCTTTACCTCGTCATTGGTGTGTAGAAGTTCTGCTCTTAAGCAGAGTTGTTACATTAAAGAGCATGGGTTAGTACATTCCTGCATTCTTTGAATTTGACTTAAAAATGTTACAGTTTTGGTAACTTTTCATTATATTATACCTTTCATTGAGATACTTCTTGGAGTGACACGTGTCTACTGCTTGAAATGCTAAATCACTTCAGGATAAAGTCAGGACAAACATTTTTTGGTGGCTGTGCAGGAATTGTTTGATGTGCCTTTGTATGTAAGTGTACACTCTTTGAGTTCTACATTGAAGTGCACACCTCCGTCTGCTAGCTTGTTTCGCTATGCGGTCACTAATGCTGGATATAGGATTTCTGGCGTTCATGATTCTCCCTTGGGTCTGAAGACAGATGCACCAATGGATGTGATTTGGGATATTATGCGCTGTTGGGTATGCTTTCGTTAGGGTCCTATTTAATATCTCTTTTTGATATTGCTCACTCTAGCCAGATTATGTAAGAGAATGTCTTGTTCATGAACTCAGGTGAAGCAACATCCGGTGAAAGATCAGCCTGCGGAGACTCCTGGAAGCAAAATCTTAAGCCAACCACCTGCAATAGAGGTAATGGTTCTCACAACTTATGCTTTTATATTCTGGCTCTTATGCCACCTGCAATAGAGGTAATGGTTCTCACAACTTATGCTTTTATATTCTGGCTCTTATGGTATATAGTCGAGATAAAGCTTTCGAATAATGATGATTGTAAGGATTGGACATTCAAAACTTACCAAATGGTGTATAGTCAAGATAAAGCAAATATTTTGGGTCATGTTTTCAATGTGGTTTTAGCTGCTCTCTGCATTTACTGACAAGGTCACATACTTGTTACATTTTTATTCTGGGTTGATCAAGGTGGCTTTACAGGCTAGTCATCATTACTATATAAATGTTATTAGGGCAGTTCTGATGCTATTTAGGTATTGCTAAGGTGTGAAAAAGCTTTATACGTGACTATCTGTCTAAGCATAATTTCGTCTGTCAAGATCATTCTTTTGGCTGGGTGTGACTAAAGCTTTAGTGCACAAGTGACCATTTGATGAAGTGTAATTTAATCTGTCAGGTAATTCCTGCTTCTGGGTTTCCTATTTGCTGTTGATTGCATGGGCTGCTGCATTGCTCGAGTGTCTTGAGGCCTGCCGATGGATTCAGCCTTGACTCAAGTTTGTAACAGGTCTGGGACTGTAACTTCTTTTTTGGCTTAGCAAACAGTGGCTATGTTACTCAGTGAACAAGGCAGTACAAGGGCTCAACAGCATGGCTGGAGCCAAACAAGAAAGTAGGTTCAACAGTAGGGCTGGATTAGGTCATGTCATATTATATAGAGTCTCTCAAGGTGGTCTGGGGGAAGGCGGAAAGAAGCCAAAGGTGTCAGAAGTGGAGCAGCGGTGGAAGCATAAACATGTGCTGAAATAAACTGCTGAAACACAAGACAAAAAGAGAAAAGAAAAGAACACGATACAGATGAGAACTCAGATGTATGCACGGGAAATGGAATCCATATATTTGAACACGAGATAGTCGCATACAATAGTGAGTCACTGCCTGCGTGGGCACTGGCACTGGCACTGGCTCCTCTCTCCACAGAGTCTGGAGATGGTGAAGATGATGATGATACTGACTGAGGAGGAGCACTGTGTATAAATAGGTTGAAAAAGTGGGGAGCAATAATGTTGGTCGGACAGCATTAATGCTAGCCGACTGGTGCATAAAATGCCCCAATGGCATAAAATGCCACACTAGAAAAAACCTAAAATACCTAATAAAAATGCCCAGCCCAGATCAAGCTCAGACTCACACATGAGCTGACAAATACTCTGCTAACACCCTCTCTCAGATCATGGGTGATCTGATACAATACAATAGGATAATGAAAAGGGATCAGAAACTATACAACATAGAACCACCAAGTAGAACCATGGATACCCAAGCAGTGGGTGATCAAGCCACCATCAAGGTGCCTCGGAGAGAACCTGCTATCGATGTCGATGTCGATCGTACCAAACACTGGAAAATAGAGAAGATCATAGAATGTCTCTGTGTCCATCACCAATATCTCGCAGTAGCATACAAGACCATCCTGTCAAAAATGCCCCTGAACATAGGTGACCATGGATTTCCTGCCTTTGGCCAGACCGCCAAAGTGTCCCCTCATGTGAGCTCCAGACGAAAGCCTCCGGCTCTCTGTTAGATAACCAGCTCAGCATGAACCTGGATGTCAATCCCAGCTCCAGGATTTGATTCCGCCAGACTGAAGGCGATGCGTCAGGAACGTCCTTCTCTGGAACTTGTGCACCTGTATAAAAGTATAGATGAGGCGCGGCTGCCCCATCTGAACACCCGCTCACACTTCCTCTCTGGCACAAGAGAGTCGTGAGGGATGACCTCATCACCACTACTAGAAAACAGCCGAGGAAGGGGCCACCAAGCCCTTCCCGCGATCCGAAGAAGAGGATCCCTTCCGCGCCTTGGACTTCACCTTGGTTGGAGGATCGGAGTCGGAGTCTGATGAAGGAGAGGACTCATTGGTAGAGTCAACATCCCGCTGTGTCTTCTGCTCCGTCTTCCTGGAAGCCGCTAACTTCTTGCAGTCCTTTCGCAAATGTCCCTTCTTGCCACAGTGGTAACATTGGGCCTTTGACTTCTTCTTCCCGTCACCCCGCTCTAAAGCTACATAAGCCTCACCTCCATAATGTGCCGGAAGCCGCCCCTGTAATCTCAAGGATGTCTCATGCTCAAGAAGCATCGAGGTCATATGTGTAAAACTGACAGGAGTCGATGATGTCTGCGCCCGCAAAGCATTGGCCACTCCATCAAACTCTGGGGGGAGCTTGTAGAGGACCGTCCCGACGAGATGCGCCTCGGGAAGAGCAGATTGCATGTGCCGAAGTTGGTCTTGTACTTGCGTATCACGAAGAAGAAAAGACTGAATAGTATCTTTCGGCTCAAACTTCATCTGCTGGAGCTGGCCATAAAGTGTGATTGCCCGCATGGTGGAAGGTGCCTCGTACATCTGCTGCAACTTTTGCCATACTTCAGGAGATGTCCTACAGGAGGTAACCGCCGGTAAGACCGCTTTAGAAATACACCGAAGCAACGCCGAGTAAGCATGGGCATCGTCCGAGTCCCATGTGAGCACCGCTTCCTCATGGTTGTCCTCTTCAAAGTCTTCAGGAAGAGGAAAAGGATGGAGAGGACGAGGAGTAGCTCCACAGACGATGTACCATAACCGCTTCTGCACAAACCAAGCTTTCATGACAGCACTCCATGTGAGATAATCAGGTCCATGTAACTTATCATCAGTGGAAGTGCACGGAGGAGCCATATGGAGAGGATAAGAAGAGAAGTAGAGAAGAGATGGAATGTAGAGAGGAAACACAGCCAAAACACAAGCACAGACGGCAGAAAATGAGAGTTCACATGCAATATAACCCAAAATATGATCAATATAAGACAAAATCTGCTGCAGAAAGTCAAAAAATCAGTCAAAAACAGCAAAAACGGCCTGAAGTAACAGTCACCTAGCCACGAGAGACGCTGAATCAGCAAAACGCAGGCTGTAAACTGGAGAAAAACAGGTAGAAAACTGTCGCCAGCAGTTGCTGATGGAAAACACAGGCAGCAGAGGGTGCGTAGGCAGCAGGCGATGGTAAAACTGCAGAAAACGCAGGTCAAACAGGTCGCTTGTAGGGAGCAGCAGCCGCTTGATCAGAAAAGGGGAAAACAGTCTTGAAATCAGCCATAAAATACAGCAGAAACACACATCCTGAAAACTGATACCATGTCAAAAGTGGAGCAGCGGTGGAAGCATAAACATGTGCTGAAATAAACTGCTGAAACACAAGACAAAAAGAGCAAAGAAAAGAACACGATACAGATGAGAACTCAGATGTATGCACGGGAAATAGAATCCATATATTTGAACACGAGACAGTCGCATACAACAGTGAGTCGCTAGCTGTGTGGGCACTGGCACTGGCACTGGCTCCTCTCTCCACAGAGTCTGCAGATGGTGAAGATGATGATGATACTGACTGAGGAGGAGCATTGTGTATAAATAGGCTGAAAAAGTGGGGAGCAATAATGTTGGTCGGACAGCATTAATGCTGGCCGACTGGTGCATAAAATGCCACACTAGAAAAAACCTAAAATACCTAATAAAAATGCCCAGCCCAGATCAAGCTCAGACTCACACATGAGCTGACAAATACTCTGCTAACAAAAGGATGGTGGGTAAATCCAGACACCCGGCAGCATGAAAAATACTTCTCCCAAGTACAGAGGAAGAGATTTGATCTCCTCCTACAAGAACGTGTTTATCATATTCCCATGAGCATGCTGAAATGTGATCTATAGCATGCCAATTCTTTTGCTATCATCGAGGATAACTATATTGATGTCCCTGTCACAAAACAATCTCTGATGCCCATTGCCACCCAGCTGATTATAAGGTTACAAAATTCTTCTGTTGCTTGTTGATGGAGGGGCTTCTAAGAAGTGTGTGAGATGGCAGGGACTGCCAAAGTGGGGTTGTATTGTGGTCACCAGTACAGTACAGATCCCCACGAGCATGCTGAAATGTAATCTATAGCATGCCAATTCTTTTGCCATAATTGAGGATTACTATATTGATGTCCTTGTGACAGAACAAACCTCTGATACCCATTGCCACTCAGCGGATTGTTAGATTACAAAATTCTCCTGTTGCTTATTGATGGAGGGGCTTCTAAGAGGTATGGGAGATGGCAGGGACCACCAAAGTGGGGTTGTATTGTAGTCAGCAGTACATTACAGGCTATCATTTCCTTGGGCACTAAGTTGTTGATTCTTGGTCAAATTTTTATGATGCTGAGCAGGATAGGACTTAAAACACCATCCTTGAGAATTGCATCTACACTGACTGAGACTGTTCCATTCAAGGGAAGTTTGATGTTCTTTCTTGGCTCGCTCACCAACTTTTTAGTGCTAGTGGAGCAAGTTTAGGTCCATTCAGCTCACGTCTTATAGAATTCATTCCTGGATCATAGCCACATACTACAGTTGGTCAAAAGCTTCTCCATAATACTCTAAACAATTCCTTGGATGTAGCTGTTTCTGGTTGGTTTTTTGAGGAGCAAATTAATGCAGAGACATGATTTGAAGCACTTTTAATTTGTTTTCATGTTTGTCAATGTACATTAACTAGTGAGCCTTTCCAGGCCGATTTTTCAAAGGCGAGCTCTGCTTTGAGTAAAGCAAGGGCCAAAGGTGTGCCAAGATTCCTTCCCAATCCTGAAGAGTTTTGGGGACCCAAACCAAGGGCAGGCCGACAAATAACTAGCAAGCATACACCCTCGCTTGGACTGAAGACATCCCCACAGAAACAGCCAAAAGAAGCTGTGGATAAGGTGGTGTGTGAGAAGCCAGAGGGGAAGCGTCAGAAGGTCGAAGCAAATGAGCAGAGTGAAATGGTTGTGTGTGAGGAGCTGCCAGAGGCAAAGCATCATCAGGTCGAAGAAAATGAGCCGAGTGAAATGGTCCAGTAATGTCGCTTGAACTTCTTGAATTGATTTACAGAACACATGGCAGCCACTTCTAGCAACTACTCACATTGGAGAAAATTTTGTCCACAAACAGGAATTTGATTCAGGTGTGCCTTCTTATTACTGATAAGGGGTTTTGAAGCATTTCAAGAGGAAAGAATACCAGGATGTGTGCCTGCAAGTGGGCCCAACAAAAATAATACTAGGCATGGGTATGCCCTCGTGCCTATGGTTACGTTTTTTGGCTGCTAATTTCTGTTGAAAATTTCCAGGCTTTGCAGCAAGACTTCAATGCTTCTGTTGCAAGATGAGTTGGGCTCTCTGCTCTCAGGTTTATCTCACCAGGAGAGAGAGAGAGAGAGAGAGAGAGAGAGAGAGAGAGAGAGAGAGAGAGAGCCTCTCTCTTTGTCTGTGTAAAAGGTGATATCAACATTTGACACATTCAAAAGGTTGTATGGTCTCAAAAAGGTTGTACGAACATTTGACACATACAAAAGGTTGTATGGACATTTGAGGCTGACGTGAGGAAACTACGCATTTTACGGCAAATGCTATAGAGATGACTTCCTAAAGTTTTCCTGAAATTTAATAAATATTGATGTCTACAGTTCTAAGGCCACTACATGAAGCAAAGTATCAACATATATTGGGGACTGATGGATCTTTCTTTTGGAAAGTTGGGAGAACCCAAACATATCAGGTCGTGTTCCCATTGTGGCCCCTTTGTGTCCTCTTAAGCTAAAATAATGGAGCTCATCCTTGCATGTTGCCATGCAACACAAACTTATTTCATTGAACAGTTGCACAAAGTCAATATTGTATGTGCTCATGTGGTTCACCCAGTTAACCTCTCTTTGCAATGTAATCTTACATTACAGAGATATGTACAACAGTACTTCATGTAAAACATGAAGAAAAAGGGGCTTCGTTGAAAGAAAACTCAAAATATATGTTTTTGCACTGTATTGGGGTAAAATTTAATCAACATCAAGGTTAGGGGCACTTTTAAATATGACAGCAAAAACTTTGCTGTTCCCAGATTGTGTTTTAGAAAAAAATTGGTGTTATGCCAAAGGTTCAGGTGTTATATTTTTGTTTGAATAATGCACTACATCAGCCCATCTAACGGTGGGGACTCTAGTGAACAGCCATCCGTCCGAGAGTGCTTAGGAATGCTTATTGAGAGCCTTGTATGCAGTCCTATAAACAGAGTTCTTGAGATGTTTTAGGACTATCAAAGCTTCACCTTTACATTCATTCATGCGTATATGGGGAAGAGCTGCCAGGTGACCTAAAAACATTTCTATTTCTAAAGCCCCAAATAAATTTGATGGCTACTGTTAAGAAAATGTTTCATAGTTTTACCAAGCTTTCATTCAAATTGCCAAAATGTCCAAACACGAGTTTTCACCCTTGCCTTGCCTTGAGAACCAAACAGCTCCATACAGCTCATCAAAGATTAGGTTCATTAAAAAATTTGGGACAAACCTTCCAAAGGCCCCATTGAAAGACCGAATCACTTGCTGTGATGAAGCGTTACCTTTACCATTTGAACTACTCAGGGGCTTCCTTGATCTTGGTCTTTTGGAAATTCACTATTCCTTGGCTTCAACTGGTTAAGGGATCTTGATTCTGAAGGCATTGCTAAGTAAGCTGCTATGATCTTCTTTGTAGCTGCAATACGAGGTTGAAGTGCCATCTCATGGAAAGGAGTTCCCCCAGTCTTTTAGGAGATTGTTGTGCTCCCATGGCAACAATCGTCAATGGCATGCAATTGCTTGGAATACAGTAACCTAAAAAAAGAAAGTTGGTCTAAGTTTAGAGGCTCTTGAAAAGAAGGTTCTTGAACCCATCTTTGAAACTCGGCCTACATTTTACATTTGATCCATTGGAATCCTTGATGTTGAGTCAACCATGCTCCAAGGAGGTATCCCACAAATATAAAAATCTCTCCTGAATTGATAACTGTGAAACCATGGGCAAAACACCAATCATCAAGCTCTGCATGATCCAAGAATCTTTTTTTTGTTTATCAAAGATCAATGAAATGTCAAAAAAGAACTCCATCAAGGTATTAAGCATTTGTTTGTTAGCTTTCAGCACATTTATATTATCACTGGCAGAAAATAGAGGTAAAATTACCACATCTTGGAAGGCCATGATAGTTGTAGACTCAATCAATTATGGGTAATGACAACAAACAATCATGGGGTCCCTTGTTGAATTGAACCCTTAAGGGAAAAGGGCTTTGAAAGCACCATTAATGTATACTTGGATCAAAAGGGTTTAACCATTAATACAAAACTTGCCAAAGCCAAGAGTCTCTAGAGTCATAATAAGTAAATTTGAAAAGAGAATCATAGGCTTGTCAACTAGAATATGGTTTTGATCATGGCCCAAGCCTAATCAATTACCATGACTAGATTAAAAATTGCATATTGGATATTTGTTTGGTAAATAAATCCATAATGAGGACTTCTCAAGGTGAATTATTTTACCATAAGCTTGTAGGATAGGTTGAGCATAGTTAGTACATGATTTCAAAACATTAAACAACTCCTTACAAGACACTTTCCAAATCACTTCACATTTGAATTTCCTTTGAAGTTTGTTAATGCTAGATAATGTACCATTCTTCATTTGCATCAAAGCAAATGACTTCAAAGCATTAGACAACTCAACTACTTAACAATTGAATTTCCTTTGAAGTCTATCAATGCTAGATAATTTACCATCTTCATTTGCTTTAAAGCAAAGGATATTGGTTCTTTTTAGAAGGGTCTCTCCAAAGCAAGTACCATGCACATTGTAAGAGCCCTCTTTTAATCTTGAAAGAAGGCCTAGACCTTATCCTCATAATCTACCTTGCCTTATGGAATTCATATCTACCACACTAGAGATTCATGTTGAAGCACAGCCTTTAGCTTGAATAGCACAATCCATAGAAAATCTCTCTTTTACAAGCACAATCTTTGCCATTGCTTTTGCCCTCAATCGTGACCTTACTATGCTCATCGAGTAGTGCACAATATCATGTGACACATTCTTAACATCTTCCCACACATGCTTAATCTTCTATACAAATTGTGGGTCTAATAGAAAGGAAGCATTACACTTAAAAGTTCACGATCCTTCTCTAGGTTCGAATATCAAGGTAAGTTGAATAAGATAATGATCAAAGGCTAGCACATTTGTGGTAACCCTAAGCTTGCAACAATCAATTGCCAAGCACCATGAATTGTTATTTGAGTAAGTCCTATCCAAGTGTGCTACTATCAAAGTGACTCCTTAAAGATGACTATTGCAAGTATAACTTGATTATACTTATTTGATTGCTTTGCAAAACTCTCTTCATATCCTTCTTGTTCTCCACAACCTTAGTAGGCTTAGATTCTTGTTGATGCACACTATCCTTTTGTTTTTCTTGTAGCATGCATACCTTTAGGTTGTTTAGCCTCCTCAAGTTGGTCCTTTACCATCTTTGGATAGTCTTGCAAATGGTGTGCTCCCTTCTTGCAAATGTAGTGATGCATTCAAGAAATATCCATACTTGACTTGTAGCACCCCTTCAAGGCCATGGGCATTAAATATCTCTATATGTTTTGGTGGTTAAGTGCATCTATCCCATAAGATCCATGCCTTCCTTTGTGCCCTGAGGGCTCCACAAAAAGATGCCGCAGTAGGTATATAAATAATGTTAGCTTATTTTATTTCATGTCATCTTTTGGTTGTGTGTTGTTAGAGTTTGATGGAGATGGAGGAGCGTTGACTATTTCCAACCCTTGCACTAGTGTGCAATACAATTTTTAGTGTGTCCACACTTGCTACCAAGTTATCCAACTTAGACACATTATGCTTTTATGTTGCCCCAATTGGTGTTCACACTTGTTGAACTATTGATTAGTTTTCGTTGCATTTAATGCAGTATTTGTCCTATTTCTTATAGGTGACCAACATTAAATGTTGGTAGGACAATTACATCACATGTTGAGTTAGCAGATTGGCTAGTTTGGGGCCTATGCTACTCCTTCTATTAGTCCCACTCACTTGGCAACCATTATCTCTTGTAGATCTTTAGCACTCTCCATCTTTTGGTGGTTGTCCTTAGTCATCGAGTGCATTCTTCATGATTAGCCTCATCTACTGTCCTCACGAAGGCTTCGAGTTGCATACATGGATCAATTTTCTTTTATATTCAACATCCCATGCAGTTCAATACAAATTTTTTCTTTCATTCTCTGCATCTATATTAGCCTCTCTCTTCCCTTTCCTCTTTGTGTTCATGTTCTTCTTCCGTTGTGCACTCTCACAATCGACTCTTCCCAAAACTTCTCCAAGGACTATAACTTCACCATTCGACTAGATTGGTAAGTCTAGGAATGATACACGACAATGGTCAAAAGGTGCTTGGTAATCAAGACCACATCATTGAGGCTATTACTTTTAAGATAGTTATAACTCTTTTGCTCTTGAATTATGAGCCGAATGTTAAGGCAATGCATGCATAGCTTATTATATTGCTAACTTATTCATTTTTGCTCTGATACCACGTGTAACATGCTTGACTTAGAAGCTCTCGATGTCACAATTAGTGGTTGATCAAGAGACTTTTCCAAAGTGACATATATTTTATAATCATCCTCTTCATTAAAGAATGATGAAGAACATGTATCCAATTACACTTGTCTTGTTGGTACAAGTTAATTAGTATTTTGTGAATTGTTTTATACTCGAATACTTGAGACATTGAAAAAGATTAGTGTGATTTTTAAGTTTTGTGTTTTCGTATTGTTGGGATTGAATATGTGCTAAAGTCCTGATTGCACACGTTGCTAATGAAGGCAGGGGTTGAGCAAAATCAAGTTGTAGAGTGATGATATTATTATAAGGTGCTAAATTGATTTTTAGTTTTATGATACAAATGTTTTTGGTAGCACGAGAAGATGGGTTATTGGTATATGGCCCCAAAGGTATATTGAGAAGACCTCATCTTTTGTTACTGACTCACCTACCATAAATTTAGATAACATTGGCAAAGATACCCACATTTGTCTTCATATTACAAAAAGTGTCTAATAATTAGGAATTATCTCATTCCTCTAGCTATAATATTTCTTATGGGTGTGTTCTCAACACAATTGGTATCATGCCAAACTTGTTAACCCTAGTAGAGCAATTGTTTGCCACAATTTAGGGTGCATTACGTGTGGTGCTCTCAACGTCATGCATGGCTTGGATGCAAGCCTTTCAAAGCCCTTGTAGTGCATCCTTCATGCCTCAAATTGCTTATGCCACTTGCTTCCTTAAAAAATCCTTAGTAGCATTTATGTTGATTAGTGGTAGCTAGAATGATCTCTCTAAAGTGGTTTTGTTTCCACAAATGACCAACATATACATTTATTGATGGTGTTAATATGAACATGCTATTTCTACATAGAAGCATATAAGAGGAAGATGAGGAATATAATACTATGGTGCCCTATGAAGAAGGGTAATAGATAATATGACACCTAGATAAAATATTTACTTGCAAAAGCAATATTACAACACATTGTTCTTGGAGAGTTCCAAGTTTATTTGCAAGGATGATAGTAAAGTTTATAATAGTGTGTTTTTTCGTAATGCATTATTGCATCAAAGATCAAAATTTTGTTGAGAACAAAATTTCATGTGCTGTGCTTGTGATTCATATAGTAATTGCAAAATTGCATCTCTCCAAAATGACAATGGATCAACAATCTTGGGACCCTATCAAATACATTAGGGGAAATATGGACTCAAAAAGGGACTTTTAACTTAGGAGTTAGTACCTTTTCTAATTGCAAGAGATCTGAGATGGACCAATAGAAGAGGGGGTGGTGTGCACATTTTATCTGCTCCCTTTTTTCCTTGGGTCTACCACTTATAGGCTTGTTCCCTATGTCCCCTTTACCACCCCCCCTCCCCTCCCAAATTTTTTTAAACCACCTCTATATTAGGTGGGTCCCATTGAGCATCCAAAAAGATTGCCCAACATTTGAAAAAATTCCCCCTCTCCAAAAGGGGGATTTCTCTTCCCAAATCCTCTTTCTATGTCATGTACAGAAAAAAAAAAGTAAAATTTGTTGTCTTTTTGCTAGAAATGCTTCCAATGTGGTCATTCTCTTATCTCCACTCCACAAATATTCTCATCTAATCCCTCCTATGCTCACACGACCATAGCTACATAGTCACAATCAATATCTTCTACACAACTCCCAACTCCTCCCTTTCTTCCATTTCCATTTATACCACTATTTTGAAGTATTCTTACTTGTACTCCTCGCCTCTAAGTAGCATTCTTCTCAAATCCACTCCAATTGCTTCTAGATGTTAGCAAAGAAGACATTACGATTCCATCTCTTCTATCTATGTACACAATATGAAGGATGAGCAAAAAAGAGCAATGTGTGAGAAGGATTCATGGGTTTACATGTAGTCTTTAACAATTGGGACTCATCTAGCTGATTGCCATCATGTATTGTAAGTTCATTGGAAGGGTAGAAAAATTGGGCCTCATTGAGTTCCTTCCCATTGTGTATTATAAGATCATTGGAAGGGTAGAGTCCTTGGGATTTAGGAGGCTTGAGATGGTGGTCTTATTGCATCAGTTCAACATGTATATGGTATGAGGGACTTGAAACTACCTCTCAATGGTGTGAGGGTTATATCAAAGAGAAAGTTTTGACCATGAGTCCTAAACTTCTAAAAAAATTCCAATTTCACTAATAGTGTTGTGTGTTCATAGTGAACCCATCAATTCCCTCTCAAACATCCACCTTACTCAAATATATGCTTAGGAGAACAATTAGCATTTGTTACCAACACTTGTGTCATCATATCCTCTGACCAATTGGTGCCATCAACCTCATCCATTTTACATCATGGGCATGGTCTCAACGAGTCTTCCTTCACGATCCTACATGGAAAGGGTAAGAGGATCATCAAGCACACAACTCCAAAAGGGCCGAATCCTTTCGACCTACACAATAGCTATGCAACTTAAAGACTAGTCCAAGGTTGACACACTCAAATAGCTATGTACATCTCCCAATCATTTCAGATAGAGCTAACATCGATTGCACCATGACATGGCTACCCAAGGTAGTCACTTTTTCAACTTAATTGAAAAATGATGTGTAGTAACTTTGCTAAAAACCGACCCCACTTATTGCGAATATAAATCCTTACTATCTATCCTGCAATCTCAACACTTCGAAAGTAGTACTACATCATGCATTGTTGGACAAGACACTATCGACTAAATAGGAACTCAACATTGCTAGCCGCTTGAGTGGACCCTCACACTGCTTAGTGACATTGCATCCTACTTATGCATCCTAATGGTTCAATCTACAAACTTAGACACCCTCACCGAGCTTGAGTAAATGGAGATTTCCACGACTAGTGGGTTCCCAATAACCATTGTACATAAATAGAAACACTCTCTTATAACTATTAATAAAACTATCATTAATAGTTCACCAAGACCTTAAAAATCTGGCACACTTTGTAACTGAGTTTCCAAGCTTGAAAGCTTACATTCTTTTCTGCAAGGGGAGGAGAGTTTTAATTCAAGCATTCTCCAATCCTTCCAACTCAGTGATCTCCTATTCTTTCAACTCCTCCATACAAGAAAAATGACCATCGAGCTTGATCATCAACAAAAGTAACAATTGTTTGTGGTAAATGTTAAAATAGGTAAAGGAAGAGGTAAGTAAATTAAATGCTTGATTTTTTCTTGACAAATAAATATAATGGGCATTCTCTCTTTTTTGTAGATGGCAATCACACATGCCCCATTTCTCTCATCCAAATCGTAGCTCGTATTATTAGAGATCCACTAAATGAGGACAAGCTGGTGTTCTCTACCAAGTAGAGATAAGAACTGAATATGGAAACAAGCACGTGAGAAGTGGGCCACCTAGTGTTTCAAGTTTTAACCAACTTTGAGAGCCTAGTTGAGAAATACCAGACTAATAGGGAACTCATAGCCAATTCTAGCCTTGGAGAGTATATTAGAGCCCCTATATCGACTTCCTAACATGTACATAACTAATCACAAACAACAATCTAGTCATCAAAACAAGGAAATTTAAATACAACCTAAAATCTAGAAAAACTATAGCGAACACAAGACAAGCATCAAGTTCACCCAAAATTAATACAAGAGACCTTAGATATCAAGATTGGAACACGGAAATACATTAAACCATAGAAAACCCTTGAAGTCTCTCAAAGGTGGATGAGTCTTCAATGATGAGAATTGATGGAGCCTTAGTGGAAGTGGTGGCCAATGAAGGAATTCTCTTAAGAGCTATCCCAAAAGAAAAATCTAGGAAGAATTATAGCAAATAGGAGACAAGCATTGAGTTCACCCCAAAATTAATAGAAGAGACCTTGGGTATAAGGTTTGGAATATGGAAATACATTAAAGCATAGAAAACCCTCTAGGTCTCTCAAGGGTGGATAAGACTTCAGCGGTGAGAATTGACGGATTCTCAATGAAAGTGGTGGCCAATGAAGGAGTTCTCTTAAGAGCTATCCCAAAAGAAGAGTTGAGGGTAAGGGTGCAATTGTTTCCTCATCTCTTTACCTAGAATAAAACTTCAACTAGGCTAACTAGAATCCCCAAATGACTCATAGAGGATATAATGATAGGAAACCTCGTCAAGCATGACTTGAACACCCTATGACTAGAATGTGTCATTGAATCCCTAGCCAAAGCATAAAAGATCCTTCCAAATGACACTAAAGTAAAGCTCAATCACATAGAGGCCAAGTATAGCATCATCAATTATGATAGCACACTCATTGGAATCATTGATGTCAATGTAGGGGTACCCCCTCCATGATATCCGGCCACCACAACACACAAAGCCACCTATACTATCTAAGGATTTGTTTGAGGAAAATATAGAAAGGGAAAAAAGGTGAAGAGAAGAGATAGGAAACCCTAGCCCTAGCAATGATCTGAGCAAGTGGAAGAAGAAGTAGAGAGAAGAGGATAAATTAAGTTCATCCTCAGAGGACTCCGATGAGGGAGACACTAAAGAAGAGCGGTTGATAATCCATGCTGCTACAAGTTCTCAAAAAAGGAGTAGAGAAAATTAGAGACTAGAATGAAGTAGTCTTGAGAAGGATACAAGAAGGCCATCATAATATTTCTAGAGGAATCCATACATAGCAAGGACTTCTAGCCCAAACAGAGGAATTCGGATGGCCCAAATAGACACTAAAGAAGAGTAGTTGATAATCCACACATAACAAGGACTTATAGCATGTTGATGGCCCAAATAGAAAACATGCATGTATAGATCAGTAAGGTAGCAAAAGCTAAATGTATGCCTAAAGTGACCCTCACCAATTCACAGGAGAACTCTTGCTCAACTGACCTTAAAAAGAACAAGGCAAGTGCATTCAATACCAATCAAGAATTCCAAGGCAAGTTAGAAGAAACACAATATAAATACAAAAACTTCCTAGTAGAATTTAAAAAGCAAGTTGAGGATATCTAGAATCAACTAAAAAACCACAACTTGATGCTTAAAGAGCTCTAAGACCAACTAAAGAAATACGACATAACACTCAAAGAACTTCAAGAGAAGCAAGTTCAAGATCTCCAAAATCAACTAAAAGAACATAATCAACACTTTAAGAGGCCTCAAGATCAGATTATTGTGCCTCCCCAAGGAGGCATGGCTAAGAGTATCAAGGAAAAGAGTATAGTAGGTACAACTTTCCAAAGATCCCTGATACCAAAGTGATCGATGCTTATAAGATCTACTTATTTCAACCCATTGACCTAGTCCCCTCCTTTTTCCATTTTGTAAAAGAATTTACTAACTACCCTGATCCTTCCTTCATCAACCACTTGCACTTACCACTACCTCCTCATCAAGCTCCTCTAACAACTAGTAACATCTTATGAATATGGGATACCTTCACTCTTTTTTCCTATCAATGTTATGACCTCAAGGCATATCAAGAATACAATTTCCCATTGCAGATGCATAAGGGATCTTGACCATCTCGGCCTTGAAGATATTGTAAACTAGTAAGCATTTTCATTATTTTCAAAGACATGTGTCAAAGGTGATGATTCCAAAGAGATACATATGGAACTAAAGAAATAGCCAAAACATGGTCAATTGACCCAAATATAAGCAAGGGATAGAGGGTACTGGACTTAACACCATGTGCAATAACAAGATTCCCACATGTAATCTTTCATGAGAAATCCCTAAAAGAGACAACATAACTTGCATCATCCAAGGTGCTATCAGAGATAAGGCTCTTCGTAAGAGCTAACACATGACATACATCATGAAGAGTGAACATGTTGCTTGAACCAATATGTAGCTAGACATCATCAATATGAACTATCTCCAACTCCAGGTCATTACCCAAATTGATAGATCCAGCCATAGAGTGATAGGAGTGAAACCACTCTCTATGAGGTGTAACATGAAAGGAAGCTCCTGAATCTATCTACCAACATCGAATATATCATAACAAAGCATTAGTCAGTTGTGAAACATCTAAGAAAGAGGCTACCAATATAAGATCATCGTATACATCAGGCTGCGCCACATTAATCTCCTCAATCTTGATGCAAGACTCACTAGGCACAATGCTACAATCATCATTCTTTTGCTACACTTTACCCTTATGGCCACGGGACTTACTACAAGACTGTCCATGTGTCCTAGACTAAGATCCTTAAGAGTCACTACCATAGCCATTTCCACAATAATATGACAAGTAAGACCGGACTTACTGTGAGATTGTCCATGTGCCTAGACTGAGATCCTTGAGAGTCTCTACCAAGCCATTTCCATCCTATCGGCCTCTCATAGTCAATGCGTGTGACATACGGGAAGCATCTACATTCTTTGTATTCACCTCTTTGGTGTGCAACTTTAGTGCGTCCTTAGTATATAAAGAAAGTGTCCCATAACTTAGGTAGAGTGCAAAGTAGAAATAAAGGATGCAGAGTATCCTTGATCTCAATCTCCTATGAAGCTAAATGGTTGACGATGGAGTGAAACTCCTCATTCGAGTGCACTTCATGTGAAGGTCCATCAACTGTTACAGCCAATAGATTTGAGATGCAGGACTTTGCTTATCATAAAGATTCTTAGTCTGTATTGAAAGCTCATATGCAGTCTGATTTTCAATTACAACATCATAGTCAACTTGCTTAGAGAGGTAAAATAATTATGGACTTGAAAAGCTCATTTAATTCATGCCAATCCTTGGCTGCAATGTTTTCGGGTTTGGCACCCCCATTTTTGAGTAGTCTAACTTGCAATTTTTGCATTAAAACCTACCATATCTAGGTCTTTCAGTAGTTGTAGTTGGTCCCATCTAGCTTCTCAATATTGAAGATAGCACTTTTGTGAGAACCACTAGCCATACTGAGACTAAGCAAGTGCATAGAAGGGCAAAACAAGTTGCTATAATATTTGACAAATTAGCCCCAAAACCACTACTAAATCAAGTAAAAAACAAGAGGTACTAACAAAATCATGAGCTATCCACAAATTGTAGTTAAGAAACTATCAAGACAAGGTAACTGCTCTTATAAATAGTGTAGAGAATTGAAATTATAACATGATAAAAATAGAGTACAATAGTAAGAAGTCAAAGCCAAGTATGAGTTATCACTAATAAACTGCAAACTCTAAATGGTAGGGATATCCTACACAATGCGGGGTATGTATACGAACAACTAGCAGTCAACAAACATGTGATCAATACCCAAAGCTATCAACCTTAGAGTGGAATACATCCAATGGCATAGCAATCATGCATGTAGTAGGTCTCATAGGTAAGAGAAGAAACCTACTAAAGGCACAACTGATTGAGCAATAGTAACAGAAGCTCAATACATAGCCATGTCAGTTGTATGCATCATTGAAAATGATTTGATAGAGGTAGGTGTAGGCCCAAATACAAATGTCAGATGAGCCCACTAGGCATCCACTACATACATGCAACATAGAGAGTATAGACATGAAGAGAAGATCCCATTGTCTCACTATAAGGAGCTCAAGCTCAACTATAATCCAATGTGCAATATATGTAACATCCAATGTCAAGTTAATAGCTCCATACATAAAGCCAAATGGCTCCCACTAAAGTAAAAGTCAAATGCCAATTGAGCAACAAGCTCAATACATCAACTGAATAGCATCTAAACATCTAAGATACATGTAGCATAAGTCGAGAGCATCAAGCCTAGTAAAGAATTTCTGGCTCGTAAATGTAGCATCGAATGGATTGAATGACTGCCAATGTTGAAGCATCCAATCTCCAATCTTAGCTTAAGAGCATGGCAGGAGCATGATCAAGTATGTGGCATTAATGGCATACATCAGTGTATCCAATAGATATCCTAGATAGCATCAAGTAGCAATAGGGATAAGATTTTCCTAGAAAAATGACATTCAACCCTATTATTATAGCAAGGAAATCTCTAAGAAAACTGAGCCAAGAGTGCGGTCAAATCAGCCCAATAGCATCTCATAACATCGATGTAGCATCTCTAAGTGATTCGATATCAAATAGACATTCTGGGAAGCATAAGTGATCTTTAGACAATGAGGTAAGTGTTGTTTGTATTATAGCAGGCTACCCTATTTGCACAATCAATAGCTAATGCTTGATGACTCAAAACCTTTCTCAATATCAAGTATTAGTTCCAAGGGTGCCAGAGATGATTGCTCCAGTGCCAATGACCATACAAGAGCTGGAGGAGATGCCAAATGGGAGCATGAAGCAGGCAACAACAATAGGTGCAATTCATGTTGTTGCTATTGCTCCTATTAGTATGTTTACTGATGTCAATGGGGTTGGGTATGCACTTTGGAGTGCTCAAGAAATCCTACTTGGGGCTTGGAAGAAGCCCGCATAAGCTAAAAGAAGTTTAAGATCAAATACATACCATTGAAGGTGAAGGCATGGTTGCTAATAGGGAAACCTTGATATAGGTATTCAAATGGAAGCTAAAGTAATGGTGGGTTGCGATGAGTTCTTGGGGAAGATGGCTCTAATATCAGTTGAAGGGAGTGAGCCCTGAGTGGAAGCATGCAAGTGAAAGCAAGAGCTATGGTCGAAGGAGTAAGAGCAAGAGAAATAGAGAGATACAAGATGTAGGAACTCCAACAATCACAATGTGTGATTTGCCTTCCCTTATTCAAATATCACGGAAAGAATAGAGAATGAAGTAATAGTGATGGGTGTCCACCACCACCTATTAGTGTAGTAATGCATGGGTAGTCAGGCATAGGTGCCTTTACCCCCAACACAAAGATTTTATTGCAAGTTTGGGAGGGGGAAGAAGAAGAAAGGGAAGTCAAAGGCTAAAAGACAAGAGAGTTCTTTGCGTTTTGACTCAGATTTGGAGAATATTCTGAGGAGAAATGTTGGAAGAAGTACCCTCACCTTCATCTGGGAGTAAAGGATGGAGCTCAAACATTTAAGCCTTCTACCTCTACTCTAGTGGTTACCAATTCCTTCATACTGTTGACTTGGAGGAGCCTTCTTTAATGGTCGCCTCGTTTTCTGAGAGGCCTTGACTGATTGATAGTGGAGCTTCCACTCATATGACTCCACGAGGTGATTTGTTGTAGGATCTATACCCTTCTGAGGGTTTTGTCACTATTGATGATATTGTATTGGTGCCTATTTGTGGTGTTGGCACTTTCTCTTTATTTCTCGACCGCACTTCAAGCTCCCTTTCATAGGCCCTTTATGTTCTAGATTTGGGCTTTCCACTCCTCTCAATTTATGGCCTTACTAGGCTTGGTACCCGAGTTGTCTTCATCATGAGCAAACCATTTATATTGAGGATTCTTCTATAGGGGTTGTTATTTTGCAACAAGTTGGCAAGAGAGTGGGCTTTATAAGCTCCATTCCCCTTCTCTTACGTCGGGTCTTTAAAGGAAATTGTCTATTGCTACACCCATTCCTGCTTGTGCACCATCTAGTCCATAGGTTCCTTCCCATCACCCATCCTCTCCTTTGGTGGTTCCCTCGTACCACCCCCCATCCCTTTTAGAGGGGGATAATCTCGGTTATGCAATTGTGGATTCCTTAGTCCTTGATCTTTCAAAGGGGTGTTCCTAAGATCTTGAGGAATATCTTCATCGACAGTCTACATCAATGGATTTTGTCAACATTGGCATTCCTCTTGCCACCCCAGGATTTGTTTCTTTCTTGGTCTTTTGCCACATCTAGGATCTGAGAGGGGGTGTTAGCAGCCATGTTTGCCATGCCTTGCTATCTCCTACCTATGAGCCTCAATTTGAGTTAGATGATGAGGACTTTAGGAGCTCTAACCCGTCAGTCACTTGTTTTGATAGAAGATGTATTCTAGAGCAATCAATTTATTTCCTTTTAGTGCATTTTCTTCTCAAATTGGTATTTTGTGTGAATTTCCTAGGCAGTTTCCACATTCATTAGTCTGGCTCACCCGCTAGATATTGTCCACCTTTTTTAGGATTTTTTTTATATTTTTGGTATTTTGTTAGCATTAAATGCTTGTCAGACCAGCATTAAATGTTAATCATTGGGCTCAAATTGCAATCAATTAGATTTGGGGTTAGTTGGTTATATATAGCCTATCCCTCTCAAATGGTATTCATCTTCCTCATTCCTTGGCAAGTGCACACTCTGACTCCATCATCTTCCTCCGTCTTCTGTATTGCCATCATCATCAACCTAATATGGTGCCGTCACTAATGCTATGAGCTATGTGCAAGGATTCATCACTCCTCCTTCTGTATTCAACATTCTTTCCTTATTCAGTGTAGATTTCTTTCTTCTTTTCTTGCAGTCTCTCTTTGTTTCTTTGTCTCTTGTTTGTGTTCCTTGTTCTATTGCGCACTCTCCTAGAACTAAACCATCAACAACCATATGAATATTGCTAGTGTTGGTGATGTTGGTGATTGGGGAGAGATGATGGAGGTGAGGGTAGAGAAGAGGTGGAAAGGGGGAGGGGGGGTTTTAAGGTGAAAGTTGTGGAGGGTATGGTGGATGTGATTGGAGGAGCCAAAAGACCAAGGGTGAGGATGCTATTGCTTGCTTGGGAAATGTAGTCAGGATGAAAAGATAATAGTGAAGGAGAGGCAAGTGTTGGACACCAATGGAGGACAAGGGGCACAACATTCACCATAGAAAAGAGAGTCGCATTATAGTTGTAGGTAGGATGCTTCTTGCTAACTGAAGATAGCTAACCTTGGTTGCTATTGCACCTTAAGATGAAGCATTTCATGTTGAATTTATCAATAGGAAACAATTGGTAATCATTATCACTAGTTTGCAGACATAACAAAGATGGTTTTCTACCAGTGGCAATAGTGCTTGGTAATCCTAGAAGATTTGTCTGTGGCCTTGCTCTTGAGCATGACTATGAATGGAAGCAGTGCATGGTGGTGTGGGAGGTATAGTGTAGAATGGCTAGGTGGTAGATGCACATAGTCGTAATGGCCTCCCATAATCAAGCGGTGGCCTAGATGAGTGAGGCATTAGTGGCCTTTATGAATAGATGGCTGCACATCGGGGGAGAAAATCAGTGGTGGGTAGTGCATAGAGCAGCCCCCCTTGTAAAGGGTCAATGGCGTGGGAGTGGACATCAGAGGATCCAGTCGAGTGATGGCCTTGCATGTGATGGCATTGTTTGTGAGACATCAATGGTTATGATGGAGGACCTTAGCCTTAGGGCTACCCCACCCTTATGAAAGCCATTAAGAGAAAAAAGAAGTGGCAAGCCCCCATTTCCCACAAATAATTCTGTCTCTTCCTTCTTTCTTTTTGGGATACCACAAATAATTCTATCTCTTTCTTCTTTCTTTTTAGGATTGCAACTCAAGCTCTATTCAAGTGCAACAATTCTATCCACCTCCTTCTATGTTCTTACTCCTTCTCTTATCACTCAATGTAAGGATGCATGACAAGTATTGAAAAATCCAAACAATTTTGTACATTCTTTTTCTTCCTTTTATATGTATTTATGAGTCAACATTCTCTCTTTTCTTTTTCTTTCCCCTCCATTTTTTAATAAACATTTCTTTTTTATGTTCACAAAAAGGATTAATCACTCTTACCTAACCATGTTTTAAGAACCGTGTTATGAAAGGACAACGACCATTTTATTTCTAACATGTAAAAATGAAGCCTGATTGATCACACATATTTTAGAGTTGCACTTTCATGCCTCTCCTATTCCACCTTATGACACATGTAAGCGAGTTTGGTGCCAAAAGTGTCCTTGGTTCTGACAAAATGTTGCACTGTTGTAGAAGCTCAATATTAGGACCATTGGACATATTCTTATTGATTCAAGGTTTTCAACACATGAAGCATGTGGCTATCTCTCAACTAGCTTGCTCACACACCCACATAAATCTGAACGAATCAATGCAATATCGTGAATGAACCTAGCAATACACACCACATTGTAGTCATTCACATATGCAAGCTATGCTCCATGAGCCATGCATATACTTGCTCACTTGCCTACTTGCTTCCCTTGTCATCCACTCACTTGGGAGGAGTTGATGTCATGAATGAGAAGAGATGGAGAAGAGTTTTGCATTACACATCCTTCCTCCCCCACAAACTCAACACCATGCACTCTAGCCTAAGCTCTCAATTCACCATGAAGGGATGTCGATGAAGAGGAAATAAGGGAAGGATGAACCTTCACTATCCACAGGTCCCTCACTTCACATACATTGTCCCTCACTCTCTCTCCTTCACTCTCATATACTTGGAAAATAGAATAGTAAGAGAGATAGAAAACAAAGTTAGCACACATGAATAGATTGTGCTATTCTTCTTCATCCCTTTCATACATGATTTTTAGGGTTAGGGTTTCCCCATTCCCTTTGGGCATCTTGTCCACTTTTGTGGTCATATGATTGGTCATCCCTTATTGCATGCTTTTTCTAAGGTGAAACTATAATATAATTTCCCATCTTTGCCTTGGGGGTCTATCGCAAAAAATAAAAATTGCATAAGATCAAGCATTGGCTCTCAGATCTACAAATTTAATAATACAAATAATGCAATTGCTTCATGATTTACATAATAATAGTGACATTGCTTTGGCACATTGCCAATGGTTATCCTTGGATTGTTGTAGCTAGCACAATGCTTTTGTATGATTAGCAACTCCTTCTTTTGTGTATTGCTTCTTGCAATTAACACCATTCAAGTTTGAAAAGGAAAATATGCTTATTCTTACAAATGGGCATTTGCAATGTTCTCAATACTACCAAGTTCCCCTAGAGGCCATGGAGAATTGTATCACTATTTATTGTTGGTCATGTGATCGGAAGCTCCACTATGTAGTACCCAATATTCATGAACCTTTGAAGTCTAAGCTAAGGAACAAACCCTCTCACATGCTAAGGATAACTATAAATTAGCTTCATGTTATGTCCAAGTAGTATCTTCTTGGGAATAAAACATTGTATTCTTATCATTTTCTTTCCTTCTATAGTCCTTTGCCTTTTGGCCACTCTCTTCTTAGTACAGTGGACTTCCCTTTCTATCTCTTCTTTCCATCCATCTTATTCTTGCCTTTAGCTTTGGCATTTAAATACAAGATTGTCACCATTTCTCCTTTAGATGTATTTTGTTGGATTTTCTCTCAAACCATGGGACATAATTCCTCAAAAGTCAGAAGTGGGATTTGAACACATGTACTCAATGCTATGATCAAGCTATTATGCTTATGTAACAAAACTTACATGCAAGTCCGAGAAATTGATATTCAATATCCATGATACCATCTAATCACATAGATTCTTAGTTTGTGTAATGAAAGTCTAGGGTCTATACCAAACACATATCTAAAGGGGTTGCAAAACCTAATGATACTGCATGGATCTTTGTTGTTGTGTTTGTGTTGGTCTATGCCACATTATCGCATGTATATATTTCTATTTGAGTGTAGTCAATATGGTTTGGAAAATTTTTAGTGTAAATTGGATATGGTTACTATACTAGTATGCATTTGTTTACTAGGTTATGTATTTATCTACTAGGTTTTGATATATTTATACTTGATTGTGTTTTGGGGGTTTCAAAGTGGGTGAACATGGATTAGAGAGCTCATCCACAAAGACTTGAAAATAACATCCAAGGTGGAGCATGTGAAGAAGATAAGGTATCGAAGGGAGATTTTTTTGGAGCCTTTAGCATGTCACGAGCCTCATTAGTTTTAGATGTGTATTGAATCATACCAAAAAAAGAATTAAATGCATTGGTAACCACCACAACCTATATTTTGTTTGTAAGTTTGTGAGCAGAAACTAGAGTTGGATAATGTAAGATTAAAATACGAGGATTTCTTGGATTTATCATTGCAAATAATTGAGGATTGGTATTATATTGGTTTCAAAAACTACATCCAAGAGCTCATACAAGCACATGATTGTACCAAGATTGTATTCATAAAGTTGAAGTGATCCTATCAAGTTTTCCTTTTACAAAGGCGGGTGGAGAAATTTGTAAATCTGAAAATGTTGTAGAGTCAATGACCTAGTCTATTCTACTAATTAGGCAAGTCTTGCTTGCATTGATACTATTATTTAAAGCACATGGCAGTTGAACATCGTCATAAAAGTATGACATAACAAAACATACTTGAGCTTAGAGAGTAGAGAGCTTGAAAGAAGCCTTCCATTCAATTCTATGCATTTGCTAAGCTCTTGTAGAGCCCGACATTTTGGTTCCATTGTCGAGACTAAGATAGATTCTACTCTCTTGGATTGCTCATATTCTCTTTATTGTGTCAAAATAGGAGGGCCTGATTACTTAAAGGGGATTGAGTGATTTGAAGTGATGAGTGAGGAAAACACTTCAATAATGTCTCTAAGGATAATAATAAGGCAAGTTCATGTAGAGCAATCTTTGATGAATACAAATAGATTCCAATGAGAGCGTACATGTCTAGAAAATTGTATGCACGATTGTTACGGACAAAACCAATAGAGATGAAATAAAAAGGAAAATTTAGGTCAAAATCCAATATCCAATTGTTTAAAACATATCCTTACTGTAAATGGCCTAAATAGGCGTACACCATTGTTAAAATTTCATAGTCTGTATACATGACCGTTCCACCTTCTAACATGTTTATCTTTCTATATACTAAAACAATTTCTATGTTCTTATGGGGATATTTATTAGGTAGTAAATTAGGACTCCAAATCTAGCATGACCAATAACCTATCAATTAATACTAGATTTCAAAAAGAGCAAATTAGTATCATTATTGTAAATCAACAACATAGACCAAAAAAGAATATAGGATGGAGTTGATGTAGAAAATCCACTACAAGACTAATGCATAGATAGTTACTTTGTATTGCAAGAGTGGGTATCATGATTATAGCTTTTGATATGAGAGCATAATAGAGTGAGAACCAACATATTCAGTACCTATGCGAAGATCATTGCATGTAACCAAGATTGCAAATAGAATAAGCAATTGAAAGGCAAAGGCACTTCCTCAATCAACATCAACATGGTAGAAATTCTTTGCAAGGGAGGGACACCAACTCAACTATCCATGTACATGTTCCAACTCCTAGCCTGCAAATAACAAGAATCCAACATTTCAGTTTTTGATCCTCAATTCATGGCTAAATAGATAGGATAGCCCTTTGTTTTATACGTTTTCTCTTCATCCTTGTAGGTATTGACTATTTGGGAGTGGCCTCGCTTTTGATTTAACATACAACTATCTAGCATAATCATCTTCCTTCATCCAATCCACTTAAGTTAGATGATACTCCATGCATGGCCTCTACAATACTTAAATTGTTATAGCATCCTTGCATCTAAAGTCCTAATACTTTTATCAAGCTCCTGGTATTTCATTAAGTCTTATTTTTAGCTCTTAACATAATTGAAGTCTAATACCGAGGCAATTGTTGATGCACCTTTTTTTCCACACAATTAGCCCTTGCAAATTGATGAAAGCCCTTCAAGGATTTCATCTATTGTCCACAATCGCCCATTAGGCTATCTTGGGTCAAAAACAGTTTGACTTGCTTGGATACAAAATTTTCCAATAGTCAATTTGTCATACTATCCTCAATATGCATAATCTTTCTGCTACCCTTAGTCTTTTACTATGGTAGACCTAGCTAAACTTAAAAATAGATATGTGAATATTCCTAAGGAAATGAATTAGTCTCCTAGACTACCCTACAATGGCATATGTGGCCTAGATCTAACATATATTACAATGAAGGATATCCTAGGCCATTTGTGTTTCTTCAGTTCCAAGCTCATATAAAATCAACATTTGGAGAAATTTTCATACCCAAATTTGATAAGTCAAGGGTAAGACGTGGTTCTAGATTAGTCCCTAGCATAAGAATCAAGACTTTGTTGTCATTTTAAACTTCCATCATGTAGTTTGTATGATCTAACCTACATTTACTAAAAGTTCATGGATAAATCCTCTATGCTTGAATAGCAAGTACAAAAACTATACTTCCTAATGTGCTAAAATCGGTTCTAGATATAGACTTTGTTCCTCTTTGACGTCAAAATTATTCTCTTTATTATCCTCTTCAATCTTTAGAGCCCCCTAGGCTATAACACTATGTAAAAATGACATTGCACAACAAATAGAATTTGAACAAAGAATAGAGAGTGCACATCAAATTAGAGAAGAACTGAAATTTCTTTGATTACAAGCTAAGTGAAGAGCATAAGGCCAGCTAGATGAACTCAAACTAGGTAAATAGATAAATAATCATGGTTTTCAAAGGGTCTCATTTTCATAGCTCACAAAGGCGATCAAGTCAGCTTGACTGACATACCATGTTATTAACCTTTGCAAGTTGGCCACAAAATATTCCAAGGAACAAGATCCATGATAATGTTGGAAAGTAGAGTGAGAGGCTAAAGATGTGTGCACAAGAGGAAGAGAGCACTCAAGTACAAGAACGAAATCTTTCTTAGTAAGTTGTTCACAAGTACAATTGGTACACACACTCTCTCATCGAGAGTGACCTCCAAGGTGTTTATATACCCTCATTGTGGGCTAGGGTTAGGGTTTCCCTTGCCCTCTAGTTCATTCACACCTCACCTTCTCTCATGCACCCTTGCTTACTCAGGGTTTCCATGGTATATTTCTAGCCCCCCCCCCCCCCCCCCCCTCCCGCCTTCAAATGAATCTATGGGATGTCTTTATAAAATAGGTTACAAGGATGTTTATGGAAAGATAATACACGAGATACTAGAAAAATCAATCCTTAGATGCCTTGGAGACATAGTTGGCCTCCAATTCTTTAGGAACTGCAAGAAAGTTTGGACATTTATTAGTGATATGCCCTATTTGTTTACATTTATTTTACTTCATCTTGTTGGGATATTTTTTCTAGCAATTGCTTACAACATGTCCTTTTTTGTTGTAAAATGAGCATTTACTAGTTATAATATGGATCATGGGTTGTCAAGGTAGATGTTGAGCTCATCCAACTTCTCTTTTGCAGTTGCAAGCTAGTCAATGTGATGAATTAAGGATTCATCTAGGTGCAATATCATTATAGCTTGGGCTCTTTCATCATCTTCAACATCTATAGGGTTGGATGGGTCAATGGCTTTGGTCCCTTTGATGAAGGGCTAGTAACCTCTCTCTATCATTTTATATTTTACTAACACCTACCATGGATAGAAGTTTCTCCCATCAAACTTACGAATTTGAGGCTTTACATCAACATAAGCCATGATAGAAAGGTCTTACTGATTGCACAAGGCAATGGCAATGTTTATTCCTTTACAAGTTAGGCAATACAAGTGGAAGCAATTAAAAATGATGTTTTAATCCAAGTGAATAGCAAGTTGAAAACAATTGATGTGTACTTAGATAGATAGATTAGATGAAGCTAAGAAAATAGTCTATGTGTTTATATCTAACACAACCTTACAATTGCCAAGAGAGATAATGACAGTTAAACACAATGAATACGCTTAGGATCTAAAAGACTTCATACTACTGAGATTAATTAGCAAGCAATGATTAGTGGTTTGATTAGTAGTATTCAAAAACACTAGTATCCAAGCTTAGTAAAGTGCTTGTGCTGCGGCCCACCAGTTGGATATCGGCTTGAGAGTCACCTTTGGGGCAAGAAGCACTTAGTTTTGAGCTTCTAGGTTTGCAATGATCTTTAACCTTGCTCGATCAATTATTAAAAACATTGTTCATGACTTCAATGATGAGAAGAAACTTGAAAAAAACCAAGCTTCAAGCTTTTTGTCTATGGTTGCTAGCAAGACACGTATTTGGGGGTTACTTTATGTGAGTAGTAGAGAAGGAATTTCTAAAAACCCTATATAGCCAAACTATGGGCTAGGGTTAAGGTTTCCCCTACCCTCTAGTTCATTCACACTTCACCTTCCCTCATGCACCCCTACTTACTCAGGGTTCCCATGCTACATTTCTAATAGATAACATCCACCCCCAAACTTGATACAATGTACCTTGAGTTGCTACTAGGATAACTACATCCAACCCAAAGGCTAAACCCACAGAGGTCACCTTTTGACCATCTAGTTGCATAGACCTCATTTGGAATACAAATCACAACCCAACCAATGTCCATATTCATACATGCCTTCTCCACATAATGGCATCTTTAAAACTTTCAGCACCATGGATCATTAGTATCACCTTACCAGGTTTGGATAATAAGAATATCTAGGGGTTCAAAATGTTATGTATAGTCATTTTGGTGGTTTGTATGCCTTTAGTTTGCAAAAATGGTTGCCAACCTCATTGGTTATATGACATAGTTGAAGCATGTTATCAATTATTGTCATGAACTAAACAATTGTCCTAGAACCAACTTTTGACGCCTCAACCCCTCCACCCTTCATATACAAACAAGCTAAAGCTAACCATGCAAGGCAACAAGTAATTCAACCAACACCATGTATTACGTTTCACAGTAAACAATCTACTATGTCAACACATTAGTACTTGACTGTACTAAGAACCCAGAGAGGCTGCCAAAACCTTGGATTCGAGATCCCATTCCTGATGTCTCAAGTTGAGGCTGACATTTGTGCCTGGGGTTTCCACAAGCCTTCCAACGTCAGTGAAAACACTGCCAACAGCAATTTATAAGGCAGTATTACATTTTTATGCGAACTCCACACAAAGACGTAGCAACATTATTCAGTCGTTTTTAAGAATATAGACATACAATGGTACAAGAATATAGACATAAAACGATACATATTTGAAGGGACACCTTTCTGTGCTACAATCCATGAGCATAGCCACAATCCATATAATACTTTATCAGCCACATTCATTCCTCTAAAATGGTACAACAAAAGGCCACCTCAATGTACATATTTCAGGTAAAACAAATGAAAAGCAGAGTATGAAGCTTGAACACCTGTTCCTTCCATTGTGCAGGAGAATACAAGGGGGAAAGAGTGGCAATACAGAGAATAGTCAGTAGCCTGCTGGATCAAGCATTCAAGACAAAATACTTCACCAAAATGGTTCTAATTGTGTCGAGAAGATAGTACCATGATCCAGCATTATTCAGGGAGGGCACCAATGACACAGGCAGGCCCTTCACCACAACAATGTTAAAACAAGGACATAAGACAATCTATGCAACTGGTGGCCTAAGTATGTGGTCCTGGGATGTGTCCAGTGCAGCAGGAGGCATCCATTGCCACATTCCCATACCCATTCCTGGAAAACTAGGTAAAGGATTGGCCTTGTTATTTCCAGCCTGACTCTGTGCAGCAAATGCTGCCATTGCTGCATGAAATGCCGCAGGGTGTGGCATATAACCTGGAGGTATTGTGAGTGCTTTGACTTTCTGTTCCAGTTGCTCCTTTTCAGTTTTCAACCTCTGCTTTTCATCTCGAAGCTCTGTTTTCTCAGCCTGTAAAAATATAAAACTTCTGTTATTGCTGTTTCTATTTTCTTTGACTCAACTCAGTCTAATGGCATAATATCAGCAAACATTTGTGGCAAACCTTCAACTCTTTAATGGCTTCACGAAGTTTCTCATTTGAGTCTTTCAGTTGCTGAGCTTCAGCTTTCAACTGTTGCAGTGTGCGAAGGGCATCAGAAAGAATGACAGTCTTATCAGTCTTTGGTTGTCGACCTGGCTCCAAAAGCGTGCTTAACTCCAAAAACCTGACACATCCCATAACCGAAGCTATACCATTAGTCGAATGCAAGACTGAGTGTTCCCCATTCAAGTTGCTGCCCAAACCCAGACAAACAGTACCCATCATTGAAAATAGCAACCAATCAATACACCTGTCATTAAGACGATCTCTGCGCATCTTTTCCCTGCATGCCTTAGTAGAACTCCCACCACAAGATTCATTCCGAGACCTTCAAATGACATCAAAAGACACTAGCATCATTGAGTCACATTCAATGATGAGAACAATTTCAGTCAGGCACACACAACTGAGAATATCTGATGTCTGTAGAAAATTTTATTCATGTGAAACATCATAATCTAAAACCTTGTAAGATCACTTCAAGATTGACCTCTTCGTACCATCACCCATTTTGGTCAAAGATGACTGGAATAATTTGAGTTTAGATTAGACCATCATGGCAAAAGCATTCCAGAGAAAGCCAGAAGCCTTAAACAAATTAATCCATGGCTTACCAAGATCAGTGACAATACACTGATAACAGTAGCACCCCAGACATATTCCTTTTTGTCCAGCACAGTAGACAAGGATATGAGAGTGCTCCATATCCATGTTCAAAGAGATACAAATGAAACAACGATGCACAAACTTTCTCGGTTGACCAAGATAGAAATTTGCAGATACCGAAACAGCAAAAATAAATGTGAAGACAACTGCATTTTTTTAAAAAAAAATACTGAACAGAGGTACCTCTTTCTAGAGGATGTTTTCTCCGGCTCATCTATATCCTTTCTGCAGCAACTATTGTCAACACTGTAACACAAATTCAGCATAAAAGATTAGACCCAAAAAACCTGAAGCTATTCTAGACTGAATCTACAAATAGACTTGTGGTCTGCTTTCCTTTTCTGTTTTCTTTTTTTTTTTGGGCTTCTGGCATGCATTTGATATCTTTGAGAATCTTGCTTTTACTTTATAATGTGCAAATACACAAATATAAGGTATTTCAGTGAACGGGAGCAGCAAATCAACACAACATTCTTCACCTCATTTTATTACATCAAAATCAGCACCATACAGAATGGATAAAGTGCAGCTGCATTGTTACTAGATTTACTGAGCCCAAACATGGAATAATTACCAAGCCACATAGTGTGCATAAGTACACTGCTAATTAGGCTATCCTGGAAGCATGATTTTCCTCCACACGCTTCAGATGACTATTAATGAGCGTGGTACAGCTGACAGCAAACCATTGATCAATTGCTATGAAGATCTAATCAGCACTTCAAACTTTTACCCACAATTATTTGCATGAGATCACCTAATTACTTGGGTTGTCAGAATAACCACCATAAACTTGCCCACACAATCCAAATACAGTGTATATTGCATGTCATTCACTGACATGCACAAAGAGATGGCATGCCCATTATGTCAAATGGATAAAACAGAATTAAAGCATGAAAGGGTAAGAAAGAAATTTGTCCTAGAAAAAAGGCAGGTAAAATGGGTGCACAAATGTAATTTCATAACACAATCACAGTATTGATAAAAGCTGACAATAAGCAGAAGAATAAAAGCCTCCTCCCTCCCGGACAATTGCCACAGAGGGGCCTTACGTGCCCTTCCCTTATCCATGCATGTGATGTGATTCCATTACAACAATGATAAAACAGTAAATTGCATCTGTAAAGATACAAGTACCATCTGCAGTTTATCTCCATAACAGGTTGCTTGTATCACAAGAGGAAAAACAGAACTTGAACCACAAATACTATACATCCCTTACCGATACACAAATGCACCAGGTATGGGGGACAATTTTAGCCCCTAACCAAGAGACATGCGCTGTTTTAATTATCTGCGTTCAAATGTGTAACGTCTCTCACTGACATGAAATTGAGAATCGCATAAAGATGATAGCAGAAGACGCATTGCGTTGTCAAGCATAGAATGGACTATTCTTTGCAACCTACTACATGTTTTCTCAAAACCAGAATAGAAGTAAATTGTATCGTATCGCCAAAAAGCTCACACCTCAGGTCCGCCTGCTCATTGAGGCCGCACCAAAATAGCTGAGGTTGATCCTCAATATCGTCCAGGAAAGACATCCACTTACTTTGTGGGGATGCCATCCCACAGAACCCGAATTACGCAACCTCTGCTGCCAGCCAGCCAAAAAATCTGGGGCAACTGGCAGGGTGTCGGCCCAGACGCTGGTATTAATGCGGTGGCTCTTGCGTTCCTTCAAATAACACTCCTGAAATACGAACGAGAGACGGCGCCACTAGTCTGTTCCGAAGAGCTCGAAAAGGCCTGCTGTACGACAACGGGGCGGAGTGAGGGAAAGACCTCGGTGCATCTGCAGTCTCTGTGCTGTGTGTGGAACCCCAATGCTCTGTTAGGGTTCAAAGAAAGCAAAACTGAAGCAGGGAACCGGTGCCGGGACTGGGGCTGGGGCTGCGACTGAGACTCCGAGTGCGCCTGCGCTAGGGTTTCGAATGTGTATCGCTTCGAAAGCCAGCGGGCATGGATGCTTTATCTGTACAGGCCACGGTTCTCGTCTCTCTAGAGGCACTCTCTCTCTCTCTCTCGTCTGGGTTGAACAATAATACAATAACAATACGATACAATCTTTCTTTTGGCCCCCCTTCCTTTTTACACTAGGGAGTTAGGCCCCTCTCAGTACACTTAGCTGCCTTTTGTAATGTTCTTTTCTGCATTATCATCTTTTGTGACTAGATTCTCTCACATTATGGTAGGAGTGACAAGAAGCACACACTCGTTCACCCCCACCCCCCCTTCCTCCATGTAGTGTTCGCTAAAAACATTTTTCGTAGCACTCGCAAACTCCTGCAACAACAAATTGTGATATTGTATTGATTCAATGTCACTGCACACATCAACTCGTGTAATCAAGGAGTGCTCAGACCCTTGCCTTCCAACTCAACATGCGGTCCCATTATAACATCCACCCTAATGACAAGCCCAGTGGAGCCATCGTCACTTTTATTTACATCGTACAAGGTGCCTTCACCACTTCCTCTGAGGATGGAACCCTTAATCCTGAATTTATCATACCATCTCACTAGCACTTGAGCTAGTGGGTCTTGGCAAACCCCTACAATAAGCTTGGAGGAAGTTTTGAATCAAATCACAAGCACCATGTGATTGCATTTTACCTAAAAATGTTCCAAGGTCTTAATAGTTCATCTTCGAATCTCGAAGGTAATGCTTCGCAACCAAATTTTGAAGCTTTTCTTTGTAAAATTTGCAATACATTTTAGATTGGGCTCAATTTCAAGCTCACACCAATTGCCATTTGCACATTCACATAACACTCTACACTAATGATGAGGAAACCCAATTGAATTCTCATCAAGCTCCCCTCATTCAACTATTCAACTAAGGGGGCAACCCAATTCACATGTTGTGTCAAACATCAATCATCCAAGCAAAGCTCATTTATTCTCTTAAACGATGATATTATTTCAATTAAGCTAGTTGGAATACTTTAGTATCATTTTGAAACAACCAATCTAGGTGATAGAGGAGCCTTGGATGCTTAGGCTTGGGAACTATAAATCGTTACCAGAGTGGTTACTCCTAAGTCTATTCAGGCTTGTACAAATATAAGGCTTCATAATGCATCAAGGAATTAGATACTCTCTAACTAGTATAAAAATTGATCTTCCATAGTTTTTAAGTCCTTGAGAAAGAACACTCATGTCTTTGAAGTGGCTCATAAAAACTCAAAAAAGTTTCTGAGCTTTTTGCCTAAGTGTTATACCATGGATGTTCTAAATATTCCTTAATAAATGCATTTTTCACATTAAGTAATGCATTTAGTATCAGTTGCCTATGCTATTATCCATCCATGAGAACGTTGAAGATATATGCCCTTCTTAAAAATTTCATTGATTTGTTTATGAACATTTATCAATGCATATTTGTGAAGTTAGTGTCTTGGCTCCATTAACATGTTAAGCATACCCTATGGTAAAGGTGTCAAATTTATGCTAAGTGTTAGTTGTGTGTTTCAAGTCCAACTAGGTAGATTTCACTAGTGAATGGAACATGGCCTTTGAAGGAGTGGTGTAAAAAAGATTGAAAGTGCTAATGAAAAGGTCTACTCTTGTTGTGCTCCCTGGGGAAGAATAGATGAGCACAAACTATTTTCGAGATCGTATTGTCATCAAGGCATCATAGACTTAGAGTGTTATCTGGTAGGTCTTCACAACCCAATCTAAAAACCTCCTCCTACTAGATTATGCTTCGAGAGTGAGAAACCAACACATCAAGTCAAGTGTCACATGATTCGCTCATCCACTGATGCAAACTTGGTGTGCTAGCTCCTCACTATCCAAGCACACCAAATTGTTACAATCAACATGGTGTGATGGCTCATCACCGCTTAAGCACACCAAATTGTTACAATCAACATGGTGTGATGGCTCATCACCGCTTAAGCACACCAAATTGTGCTTAGTGGGTGAGGAGCTAGCACATCAAGCTAAGTGTCACATAACTAGTTCATTTTCTCAAGTAAACTACAAATCTTGTATAAATTATTCTTATTTACACAAAATATTTACTCAAGTGTGTTCCAATAGGGCATAGCTAAACCATATGAAAAGACATAAAACTTGTATGAATTGCTCCTATTTGTGCATATGTACAACATAACTTCTATTATTTGAGTCACTTCCAATATTGATTATATGAATTATAAGCATATGTAGCTCCAATATTGATTATATGAATTATAAGCATGCACTATAGATGTTTATTTTTGTCACACATTCTATGAAGCTCTTATGCACACCTAAGCTGCATGTAAACCTTTATATAGGAAGCATGCTCACCGCTTGGTATTTAAAGAACAAGAAGTTTGTTCTCCATAAAACTTTCCATGTTTTATAAAAGCACATGCTTGAGCACTACATGAAACTTGAAAACATAACCTTATAGTAAAATCTTTTAACTAGGACTTCAATATTTCCACTAATGTGTCAATTTCTGGCTATGAGTAGTTGTCGTCATACTTTAGACATATTGACGGTGTCATCTCTTGCTTGGGTCTCACAAGTCATTTCATAACCTTTAGAATCACGTGATTGCATTTTCTATTTTCTTCATACACTTCAAACTTATCATAGTTGCATCATGAGAAAGACATATTCTCAAAAGCCTTTACCCTAGGGAGTGTTCATTTGGCCATAATGTCATAGATTTATAATTGTCTCGATGTTTCGTTTGCAAAATGTTAGAGCTAAAAGCTAGAAGATAATGGCCTCTTACCTTAATAAACAAGTGTCATTCATTAAATTTCTATTAGAAAAATGTTTACCTTGGGGCAAAATGATATGTTTCATGGATATCCAAGAAAGGCACTTTGACTCATACACATGAACATTATTGGCATAAAGTTACAACATTAACAAGGGATTGGTGTTGATATAAAACATAGAGATTTTGCTTCATTATATTCTATATCTTTGACATTGAATGGTGTACACCTAAACTACACACCTTTCAAGTCACTTTCTACTGTTAGCTTTGTTGCCACTCTAAGGTTAGTTGTAAAATTTTGAAGTTCACAATTTCCAAACAACACGACTTTAAATTTGGGAGAACTTTATTATTTTCACATCTAAATTTGGGAGAAGTTTATGTTGCATCCAATAATGCTTACCTTAGTTATAGTCTTTTGATGCATATGTTCATATATTATTCCATATGATATGCAAAATAATAATGTTTGACTACATTGTGTTAAAGTTTCTCAATACTTATCTAATAGAATAGGAATATTGATTGGATTTTATATACGAATATGATGATAGATTTGTCAAAATCAAGACTTAGGAGCCACTTTGTAAGATTATTATGATTCTTTTATGGACCATGGAAGCTAGGCTGATGTCTACCACCATGAGCATTATTATTTTGCTAAGGTAAAGTATTAAAAGAAAAAGGTTCTTAACAAGCGGTCCATGAAAGCTAGGCTGATTGTTACCACCATGAGCTTTATCATGGTGCTAAGATAAAGCATTGGAAGAAAAAGGATGTTAGCAACCATGTGATGACATAGGTGAAAATAAATAAATAGTTTTTCTTCCACTTTATAATGGCATTCATGATTATCATTTGCAAATATGCATACATATTCATTTATTTATGTAGACGTAAGAATAAGTATTATCGTCATTAAACAGTTCAATTAGATGATAATTTGCTTGATTACATTTGTTTTGGTTTGCCTTTCAACTTACTTATGAGCTTATAAATTTCATGCCCATTTATTTATGTGGATATAAAGATAATATTATTGTCATTGAACAATTCAATAGATGAGCTTTGCTTGATTATTTTTGGTTTTGGTTTGCCTTTCAAATTGTTTCAGTTAAGAGCTTATAAAGCATCATTTCTCTTAATTGGCAGGGCCACAAGCACACTTGTTGGTGGGTGATGTAAATATCTCTTTTTTCTTTCAGTTTTAGCAAGATTAATGGAAGAACACGTTGCTTGATTTTTCCTAACCCACAATGTATCTAGAACACATGAAAGTAAATAAATTGATATTTGAGCCTCAACAAGCTCAATATGATGATTAATCTCACATATGCATATGCTCTTGAGAACTTTTGACCTAATGTGTCCTCCTATGCATGCATGTCTAAAAGCACAAATGTGACATGTGCCTCTTCATTGCTTCTTACTTTCATCATCATTAGTTCTGTTATCATGTGTTAATGGATGATGGAGTTCAACATATCACTAAGATGGCACAAAATATATGAACTTTAGTATCCCATATGCTCGATTAGGGGGTTGGGGGGCACTCTTAAAATATGTAAGCATATCATGTGGGTTCAACAAAAGGGGTTTTTTTAATCCATTTTTTAGAGTTTTTTACATACAAAAGGGTATCATTTAATGGGGATATTCATCTATTAAATTAAAAAAGGATGTGTTTTATTGATGATAACTTTACAAATAAGAGGTTTTTCAATTAGGCATTGGACAAAAGTGATAGTAAGGATTCATACACAACCATTTCCCCAAGCTCACATGGCACGTAATATTCCCTTATCAAAGCTAAAAATGGACACTACCATACATCATCATGTCTAATAGACTCACGAACATGTGGGGTTGAATTTATTACCCCTAACTCATTATTCATGGGTGCAAAGGATCCATGACTTCAAATGAAGTGCAAAATAAAACACACACACGTGTGTCTAAATATATATGTGTTACGTCACATGCCATGAAACTGTTTCCTCCCTTCCTATTTTTTCAATCTCCCCTTATCTATTGGATTGCTCTCCATGGCTCATAGATAACTAGAGAAACATTTCCCAAATGAAAAGATTAAAAAGTATTAAGGGAGAGAACTAAGGACTATTAAGCAAAGATCAAAAGACATCCCATATAACTTAGTCAAAGCGACATGGCATCAAATATTTGGTAGGAAATCTCACAATTATGTGAATTATTGAGGGTTTGAATGTACGCTGCTAGATTTGGGGATATTAGAATCCCCCCCTCCCTCTCGATTATCATGAAAAGAGATCCCATATGACTAAGACAAAGCAACATGCTTTCAAACATTCGAAAGGCAATCTTGTAATTAGACAAATTATTAAGTGTTTGAATATATCTCGCCAAATTTGAGAAATGTTAAGCATGCATTTAAAAGTTCTAATTTATGGATAATGTTTTAGTAGATTTATTTTATACAATATTTCGTATTCCCTAACTTGTATAATCAATTTGATTTTTTTTTTGTGGTTTGACATGGGTGACTATGCAAGAGATACTAAAGCTAAAATTGTGAATCGATTGCTCAAAAATTTACTAATTTTAACATTGACCAAATATTTAACACTAGATAATTTAGCTAATGTAGGACAACTTTCCAATTTAGATTTCTTGGATTATGTGGGGCTCAATTGAGATATAGTTGGTGGTGTGAGGCTTTTCTTAAGGGTTTAAGTGGGACTAAGGATGGGATGGTTACACATGGACTAGCCATAGTAAGGAAGGGAAGGACAATTTTTGTGCCCTAAGGTAGGTTGAATGTGGAAATGACTTAACTACTACAAAGAGGTCCTTTTTTCTTGATGCCAAGAGGCATATTCCATGGTGGATTCCATGAGACCACTGTGGATTCCGTGAGGTTTTGTGGTGGATTCCGTAAAACTATATTTATTTGTCAGGGCTCGTACCCAAGGTGGATTCCTTGTGTGAGAAGTTGACGGGGATGCCTGTCGTTTTCGGGCATCATGTTAATTTAATGTGCATGTGGGTGATTCCACAAAATACATATTTAAATTAATGGACGTTTATGAGTTTAGAGTGCACTTGTATTAAATTAAGATTAGAACAGAGTTCCAACCTATTTATTTATTTTGTAGCTGAAGACTGCTAAGTATTCAATTTTGTTGTTTTAACTTTATTATTTTCTAATAATTGTGAATGCTTCAGTTGATGTGTAGAGCAGGTAGTGGTGGCATTGGGAAGCACTGGGTGATAGAGTATATTCAAATTACCTAGAAGAAATTACAAATGCCAAAGCATGCTAATTGTACAATTGGGCTATTTTTGAGCTTTGAGATTAATAAAATTATAAATACATGCCTTGTGGAGAGCTCACACAAGGCATGGGGGGGAGATTGTATCCAAATTGTCTTTTTGCCTCATGTCATGCAAACTGTCTTCTTACTTTATGAAGTTTATGTAGAGTTCTTTATTCTTGGGGACCTTCTGACGCTCACAACGCGTGCATCCAGCATCCAATTTGCGCACCATTTCTAAGATCTTATGGCAAGGTTTTCCCCTACCCTAGGTTCTACTTGCCATCATGATAATTGTAAGTTAAGGATTAGATTAGATTTGGATGGGTAACTCAAGGGTTTAAGGATTGATAACTCGAGCTTGGAGACATGTATATAATCAAGAAGTTGGTTTTGATAGTGTAGAGGTCCAATCAACACGCATATAAGATCATGTGGTTATCCCAAGGCCATAGTTGAGATGTCTTCTATGGAGACACATTCAAGTGCCCTAAGATGGTCATAATGCCACGAAGGATATGCTCTCTAGATGTGGGGTTAAACTTCAAAGAACTAGGAGCCATGTGACTAAGGGCTTGAAAATCAAATTTCAAAAGCATTTGAATGGGTTTTTTCTTTTCTAGAAGATAAGGTAAAAGGTGCTAAAGCTTAATATTAAAATTGAGAGATAAGCCTATGTCGAGGTGGCAAAAGTAGTCAATAGTGGTGCTTCTTCTCTAAACGTCATTTGTGGAGATGGCTAGTGGCTTTTGGAGGACACAAGCTAATGCAATGGCATCATCCCCAAAAAGAGATGTAGCATCTTAATGATGAGATAGCAATAGCCCATGTAGTTGCCATTAGTAGAACAAGGGAGAAAAATATATTGCCATCTGCCCTCATATATCCACCTACAACATTTGAACTACATCCTCAGCCCAATACCAAGTCTTTGACACTGAACTCAAACCAAATCTTTCATAAGGGCCTTGGTGAAGATATCTACTACATTCTCCTCTATTGGAGAGTAGACCTACTAGCCCACCCTCAATCAAGTCACATGTATAATGATGCTAAATCCCTATGTGCTTGGTGCAACCATGGAACATTGGATTTTTGGAAAATTTGGTGATGTGACCTTGGTTATCACATGTTAGCACAATTGGCTCTTGATCCTACTCTCCCATGTGCCATGAGGTCCTTCCTAACTATAATACTTTACATGCAACAAAATAAGTTGCCTCATACTCTGCCTTGGTAGAAGGAAATTCCACTATTCATTGCTTCTTGCTAATCCAAGAGAAAATTCTTGAACCCAAAGAAGAAGAATAACTAGAAACCTATTTTCTAGAATCACTATCTCTTGCCAAATTTGAGTCATAGTTCCTAATCAAAGAAATTGATTTTTTGGAATGACCTCGTCTCTTGCCGAATTTGAGTCATAGAAACTGATTTTTTGGAATCATTTGCTGAATTTGAGTCATAGTTCCTGATCAAAGAAGTTTAGAAACTATATGTGATACCATAGTCAAGGTTGCATAAATAGACGAGTCTACTAATCAAGCTCCTACAGCTACCAAAGTTTGCTAGTACTTATGCATTCTCAATGGATAACTTCACATTAACCTCCATAAGTGTAGCTATCACCTTGTAATCATTTGGCACGGTCAATCGTGCCAAATGCTTTAAAGTTCTCCCATGCTCACTTTTGAGAATGAAGATATTTTCTAGCTCTTACCAAACTTCAATCCCCAAACAATAGTACATCAAGCCCAAATCTATCCTTTCAAACTCAGAACTCAAGCTTTTCACCATTTATGTAAACATATAAGTTAGCATTTGAGGCACACCTTTTGAAGTTGAAGCTTTTAAAAAACTTATCTACTAGTTGATACCATCTCTAGGGGCTTGTTTGAGTCCATACAATGTCTTTTTCAACTTATGAACTTTGTTTTCAAATGGGGGAGTCTGAACCTCTACTAGAGCTGAGCCACACATCCTTGAGATCACAATTCAAGATGGTAATTTGACATTCATTTTATAAAATTGTGCACTTCTTATGAGTGACACTACAAGTATTGTGCACATAGTAGCCATTCACAGTGATTGATTCTTGAAAATCAAACCCTTCAACTTGCAAAAAACCATGTGCAACTAATCTTAATTTATGCTTTCCTAAGGTTTTGTTAGCCTTGTACTTTACCTTCCAGACCCACTTGATGCCAAAAATCTTCCCCTTAGATAGCCAATCTACCAGCTCCCAAGTGTCATTCTCCATTATGCTATCATACTCAACTTGGAGAGTTTCTTCACTCATTAAGGCAATGGCTTCTCCAATGGCATAATAGCATGTTGTTGAGCTTTCTCTTCATCAGTGGGGTGGAAGATGATACTTCCTCCTCCTTAAGAGTAAGGATAGCTCTTGGGACAATTTTATAGTAGATTGCTTCTTCTCTTACTAATAACATGGAAGAGCCTTCCTTTTTCCTCCATTGTATGTGGCTATTCACTAAATACAACATCAAAACTTCTTTTGTAAGCCTTTTGCTTATCACTATAATCCAAGTAGATTGTTTGTTATTTTTTTGTTACAAATTTTTCCACTTCTAATGTGAAATATGTGCATAACATTCACATCCAAAAGTTCTAAAATGAGAGACAAATGGTTTCTTACCAGTGTAGTCTCTCATGCAATGTTTTTTCTTTAAGAACTTCATATAGCTCTGATTGAGAATGTGGATAGTATTAAAAGCTTTGGCCAAAAATTGATTAGGCAATCCCTTGCTCTTTCTACTATGGTTTAATTCTGGCATTCAAAAACATCATTTTTTTGAGGTGTGTGAGGCATTGTTAGTTTATACTTAAACCTGTTATCGTTGCAAAATTCTTCAAACTCCTTTATGTTGAACTCACCGCTACCATATATTCTAAACTTCTTCATGATTTTCTTTGCTTCATTTTCATTAAGTGTGCCTTATCATGAAGGAAGTAACAACCACATCTTCATGCTATAGTCATCGACAATGAACATGGCATAAGAAGACCCCCGCCCCCCTCCCCCCCCCCCCCCCCCCCCCACCAAAAGGCTTGTGTAGGCATTTTACTACAAAAGTTAGCACATATTAACTCTAGAGAAGCCTTTGCTATATTCTTGCTTTCTTGTGGAAATACATTTCTTTGTTGCTTGCCAATCATACAAGCTTTGCATGGTTCCTTCATTTCGATTTACTGTAGGTAGGTGAGGAACGATGCATTGCTTGTGCATCTCCTTTTACACTACAAATCCGATGTGGCTAAAACTTTCATGAGAATTAGTGTTGGATGTGAGATCGTACAAAATGTTTCTTCTTTCTCCTTTGCCAACAACTTTGCTAGCAAATTCAAGCATCTTTGCATTTGTCTTGGTGAAACTCACTTCACAGCCAATATTAGTTTATGGAAGTGATCGATAATAGATTTCTCTTAATGTCTGAAATGTAGAACACATTTAAAAGTTTTTTGACTTCACATTTATAGCAAAAAGGAAATAGAACATGTGCACTCATATTTTAGTTTTGCATTATTTCCAACAATCCCAATTATGGGTTCTTCGATTAAGGATGCATAAAATCATATAGATGATGTGACAAGAGGCACCACTACCCATTACCCATAAGTGGCAGATGCATATTTCATCTAGGAGCATACTTCCTCAATGGTGGCCATGAATAACTCTAGCTTTGCTTCAATTATATTGAGAATACATCCCTCTTGATTCTATAATCTAAATTACATGTTCCTTCTTTTTATATAGAAGCACTCTTCTTGAAAAATTTTCTTACCATCTTTTTCCTTTTTGTCATAATCATCATTAATGGAGGAACCACCTTTGCCTTTTGCATTGGTAGAGAATGCAACATCTCCACTATTGCTTTTCCTTAGGTTTTAAGGTGCAATTCATCCTCCATTAGTAATATACAAAATTCCTCAAATTTCAATGCTTGAGACCTCACTTGAGTATTAAGAGTTGCTACCGATCCATCAAACTTTAGTGAATAGATCCAAAGATAGTGTTGAGCTAACTCCTTACTAATCTTTTATATCTTAGCACCAACCATTTGGTCACACAAATTCTTGATCCACGTAATGAATACTTATGTTGTCTCTCCTTTAGAAAACTTCTCTATTGCTAGCTGATTCTCTAGGTTTTGGATCCTTGTTTGTGGTTTCATGTTTTGAGTTGAATCAAGGTTGAAACATTGTCAAAAGTGCTTGTAACTAAGGTACACAAAGCATCTCTAGTCCTTTAGTTCCAAGCTCATAGAAAATTAGTATTTTGAGGAATATTGTTATACAAAAATTTGATGGGCTAATGGTAAGCTGGGATTCTAGATTTTTCTCCAACATAAGAATCAAGACTTTGTTGTCATTTAAAACTTCCATGATAGCACGTATTTTGTACTATCTAACTTGCCTTTTGTTGAAAGTTCATAGATGTATCCTTTGTGTTTGAATTGCGGGTAAAAGAATTCTACTTTCTAACATGCCAAAATCAGCTTTGGACATAATCGTTGTTCCATTTTGTAGTTGAAATAATTGTCTCCACTCCTCTTCAATCCTTAGAGCCTCCTCGACTCATGGCACAACGAACAAAATCTAAACAAAGAATAGAGAGTACACATGAAATTAGAGAAAAACCAAATTTTATTTGATTACAAATAATGATACAATAATGGCTTTGTCCACTCATGTACTTCCATTGTGAAGCTTAGAGAGTGATTTAGATTGTACTTCCATTGTGAAGCTTAGATAGTGATTTAGATTGTGCCTTAGTCGCATTTGCCAATTGCCTTGCTCTATGTGTATATAGCATAAATAGAAAAAAGTGAGAGCCATGGCAAGTAGATGGTTGAGAGTGAGTGAGTGAGTGCAAGTGCCCAAAGAGAATAAAAGTGACAAAGACAACTAGCTTTTGGCTATCAAAAAAGAAAGAGAGGACTTCTTGAATTTCTTTGGGGCCCCTCTTAGCCACAACTAAAATAATATAGTAGGAATTCCTTGCATGCAAGGAACATTAGGCTTCTTCACAACATATTCACATGAAACTGTTGCAAAGCAACTTTGTGAGGGAAGCAGAGTTCTCATGCTACCATACGATAATCTTGGTTTCTTCGTTTATTCCTCTTCACATATTTTTCTCCTCTCTCTTCTTTTTTTCTTTAGCTTTCTCCTTCTCTCTACTCTTTCTTCATCCCCTCTCTCTTCTTTTTTGTTTTTATTCTCTTCTCTCCTCTCTTTCCCTCCTCTTGGCACTTCTCTATGTTTTCCTCTCACTTCTTCTCTCCTCTTTGTCTCTCTCTCATCTCATCTCTTTGTATAATTATATGTGTGTGTGTGTGTGTGTGTGTGTGTACATATATACATATATACATTCTCCCCCCCTCCCCCTCTCTCTCTCTCTCTCTCTCTCTCTCTCTCTCTCTCTCTCTCTCTCTCTCTCTCTCTCTCTCTCTCTCTCTCTCTCTCTCTCTCTCTTCCCCCCCAAAAAAATCCTATTGCGAATTAGGTTTTGGTAGTGGTGGAGTGACTTAAAGGCTTAACATTCCCAAAGTTGCAAGTCTTGGTATTTTTTGTTGGCATTTCTTGGTTGCTTTTTAGCAAAGAATCTCATGGTATTCAAAAATGGTACTAATCTTTTACCAAACAAGAAAGGTGATGGAGTGAAACTCATGGTTGAAAGATGCTTTAACCTAGCAAAGACTCAACATGGTGGTAGCAATACATCAATAGTTAGGACTTCTAACCATTTTCTAGGGGGGGTAGTAGATGCCCCCAAGGGCACTTTAGGCCAAAAAATTCTGGCAATAGGAGCCACAACTTTTCATCTCAAGCTTCTAGCAAGTCCAACTCTCAAAGTCTCAAAAGGTGTTCATATTGATGATTGCAACTCTAAAGTTAAGCAACTTCTCCTCAATTGATGAATGCAAGCTATTATTCAGCAACAACATGGGTGTTACCAATTAATGAGAGAAAAGCTTTCATCTTCAATCATCCATGTAACTTTTTGTAATGGTCTACTTGACAAGTTGTCCCCCAAGAAGTGCTTTCAAGAATTCTTTTACTTGATTGGTAAAACCTTTCCTTTGCATTTGGTAAATGAAATCTTGTTCAGATGGAACTATTTGCCATCACTTAAATCAAAATTTTAAACCCACATGTTACCTTTACTACTTCTCAAGAAAAAATTAATTGTCTACATTACCCTAAAATTTTTTATTTTATGGATATGGAACACGTGGGAACCTCATCCCTTGCATAGGGGTCAAGAACTCCATCACCACTTATGTGCTTGGCATATCTAAGGTGAGCATAATCTAAGGGACTAAGTCTTATATTGGAAGCTCCTAAAAACTTGTCATTTCTAAAGCACTTAGGAGAACTCCCTGCTTTTCCAACATATAATCTTGGCAAGTACATCTAGGAGAGGCACCATCTTACATATACCCAATGCAATTCATATATTGTGAATATCAACAATTACTACATTCCAAGGTACTACATGTTAGAAGTGCACCAAAGTTGGGTGTGCATATGTACTTAGTTATGATATGATGGATTCCTAGTACACGACATGGAAGCTTCAACATGCATCTATTTACTCTTCTTCAAGGAAACATTCTATCTTTCACCATAGGAACCTTGTAGCTTTCATTTCTAATTCTTAACATAGATGCTTGGCATGCTAATTTTGGGTGGACATTGTTTGAATTGTTGTCTCAAAATCCTTTTACAACATCACAATGGCTACTGAAGATCTTTGCATCAAATTGAGAATAACATTATTTCATGTATCCACGTTAAACCATTTTCAACATGTAGCCATAGCTCACATGCATGTGTAGACTTTCAAAAATTTTACAACCTTGTGGTAATGCATAGCTCGCATGCACTTGTGGTGATGCATGTGGAAAATTTCAAAAAGTAAACAACCCCTTGGTTACTTCAAATCCTTACAAATTCAAAGACCCACATAATAGTTGGCAACTTTCAAATACTTCTCTAGACTTGTGATATTATAATAATAACTTTTAGATGCCTTTTGATCTACATGGCTATTCAAATACACCTTTCCTAGTCCATGCATACGGGAAGAGAAAGCATGTTGGAAATCAGGATGACAGTGTTAAACAAAGGAAGGAGGTGGACAGGGACATTGTGGTAGATAAGGTTAAATCTGACAAACAGAAAAGTGACAGAGATCAGGAAGGTGATAATAGAGCTACCAAGTTGCAGAGGGACAGGGACAAGGCAGATCGCGATGGCATATTAGATTAGAAAAGTGGTTATGACAAAAAGAAAAATGAAAAAGAACAGGATGATAAGGGCAGCCAAAAAAAGAGGAGAGCGAGAAAATTTCGATCTTGCCATAGATCGAAAAGCTTCGGCGTGAGCAGAGTATGCTCTTGAATCATTCGGCGCCCTCTAACAGGCCGCAGGATGACTGGGAGTCCGCCTCTCATGCCAGACGGTGCCTTCATACAGAGAGAAGGCCCCTCTTCTGCTACTAGAATCGCCGTTAATGGCTCTCCTGCTTGTGCATGAGGATACAATAGATCGAAATGCCAAGAGAGCCGAGTAGACGGCCGATGATGAGAGGGTCGAGACGATGGACCATAGCAAGCTCAGTATTTGCTGGGCAGTGCGTGTGTCGTTTTCTGAAGGCGGCGACCTAGCATGATGGATAAGGTTTTTAAAAAAAACCTTATTAGCCTTATTACAAAGGCTTAAGGCCCTCTTAAATTACCCCTGTTCACACTTGTATGCATTGAACTAGATATTTTGGAACCCATGTTCATACTGGAGGAAGATGGAACTAGTTAACTGGTAAACTGGTTCACAGTCAAAGGATTTCACACTACATAAGAACTTGAACTAGTTGTTTTGGAGCTGAGAAGGGCAGTTTCTATGCAATTTACGGGAGGCCATTTGAAGGCCAATTTTTGCTCAAAAAATTCCACGAAAATTTCTACAGCTTCCTCTTGATATGTACTTCCAGCCTGGCATGAAAAACTGCAGAAAAAGTGCAGGAAAAATGGTCAATTTTAAGCCCGTGTTTTGATGCATTTTGGGTCATACGGACACCATTTGAGGTCCGATTTGGATGTTTCTTGTTGGGAATTGAATGTATGACATGTTGGCATCATGGATGGATGTATATAACCGGATTTGGACACATGTATGACAGTCATATTGCTGAATACCACTTCTGGATAGATTGTATTATTGTATTCTTCTAAATTTGCAGTAGTCATAATGTCCGACACGGCACAAATCACTCAGATCATGGAGGACAAATTGACCAAAGATAACTATAGTGTTTGGTCCTACAGGATGGAGAATTTTTTGATGGGTAGAGGTCTATGGGATCTCATAACAGGTGATGATGAATGTCCAGAAGTTCCCGAACATCCAACTGAAGAGCAAAAGAAAGCGTACAAGGATTGGACTGGGAAGAATAGGAAGGTTTTGCATTGGATCTCCATATGTATTTCAGAAACATTGATTCCTCATATAAAAAAGGCAAGTGCTTGTAAGGAGGCATGGAAAATCATAGAAAAAATGTATGGAACATGTATAGAGGCTCGTAAGATACAACTTAAGCAGAGATTACATGGTGCATGGAGAGGCAATCGCAGTATCAGTGACTATGTGGCAGAAATCAAGCAAATTGCAGAAGACCTTGCATCCAATAATGCACCTGTTGATGATGATGATTTAGTGTCCATGACACTAAATGGGCTTGGACCAGCTTTTAAATCTTTGGATACCTCTATTTCTGTTAGGGGAGGCTCTATGCCTGACTTTGAGGAGCTTATTGGATTGCTACTTACAGAAGAAATCAAGTTGGGATTGAATGCCTCTAGCAGTGGCAAAAATGCAGGTGGAGATAGTGTTTTCTGTCACCAGAGAGGTCGTGGCAGCTCATCTAGAGCTAGAGGCTCTTCACCTGGTCGTAGTAATTATGGTTTTGCTCATGGAAGAGGCAACTTTGGTCGTGGTGACTTCATGCATAGAGGTAGGGGGAGATCTTTCCCTAGAGGTAGAGGACGGTCTAGTCCTTCTTCACAGAGAGATGTCACTTGTCATTATTGTGGGCATTTTGGTCACTTTGAGAGGGATTGTTATCAAAAACAGAATGCTATGTCTAGGGGTCGTGGAAGGACCCAATATGGCCACTATGCAGGCACTTATGGTGGTACAGTTTATGGACCTAGAGGTGGATCGCCTAGAGGTCATTTATTTGCTATGGAGCATGTGCTTGGGAGCATGACTCATCCTCCTCGTGAGAATGACTGGTTTTTGGATTCAGGAGCTACAAACCACATGACTCATCATGCTGAGTGGTTTGACAGCAAGGAGCAAGTGCAAAATGATGAATATGTTGCCACTGGCGATGATACTTTACACAAAATTACTCATATTGGTAGTGTGCCACTTGTTACTAAAGATGGGATTGAGAACAAGCTTGGTGATGTACTTTATGTGCCCACAATAACTAAAAACCTAGCATCGGTTGGTCAAATGATAGATCAAGGATTGCACGTGCGATTCAATAAGTTTGGATGTTTCATTGAAGAGTTCCATAATGGGAGAACTGGCATGGTGATCGCTCATGGTAGAAAGAAAGGGAGATTATTTGCCTTGGATGCAGGTACTCCAGTGATTCAAAACTCTATGTATGTTGAGAGAGGACATGGGCAAGATAAGGATGTGGAATTATGGCATAGACGGATTGGTCATGTTAATTTGCAAAGATTGAAGCAAATGCAATCAAAACAGATAGTCCGTGGTCTACCGTGAAAGGTGAGAAGGATCGAAGCTTGCACACGAGCTATGGCGGGAGAGCAAGAGCAAGAAAGAGAGAGACAAGAAATGGGAACTCCAACAATCACAATGTGTGACCGGGCCTTCCTTTATTTACTAGTCACTAAAAAATGAATGTAAAGAATAAAGTGATGTGAGGGGTGCCCGCCACCTGTAGTGTGCAGTGGCGGGTACTGTCAGTGTAGTAATACACGGGGCGGCACGGCGGAGGCGCCTTTACCCCAGCAACCTTCCACTTAAAGGCGAATCTGCCCCAGTGAGAGAGAAAGAAAAGAAAAAGACACTACAACTGTACATAGGTACAAGGGATGAGGAAAGGCAACATCTCATCCAATGCCCATCAATCTCCTGAGGAAGGCAAAGCGCTCAGTAGTGAGGCTTTTCGTGAGCAGATCTGTAGGATTCTCGTCAGTGTGGAGATCTTGACAAGGTCAACAGACTTGTCCTCCATGACACCACGTATGAAGTGATACCTCACCTCAATGTGTTTTGTCTTCGCATGGAAGATCGGATTCTTAGCCAACTGAATGGCACTCATAGAATCCGAATGCAGTGTAGGTATAGCATCAATCCCAAGGTCAGCAACTAGACGGCCTAGCCATATGGCCTCCTTGCAAGCCTCAATGGCTGCAACATACTCGGCCTCAGTGGTAGACAAAGCCGTACACTTCTGAACCCTGGACATCCAAGAGACAGCACCTCCAGCATAGGTGAATACATAGCCAGAAGTGGACTTCCTACTATCTGCATGTCCTGCATAATCGGAGTCAGTGTACCCCACGACCCCTGTATCCTGGCTGCCATAGCAAATACACATATCTGTTGTGCCCTTCAAGCACCTCATGATACCCTTCACGGCATCCCAATGTTTCCTACCAGGTGTAGCCATATAGCGTGCCACAACACCAACTGCAAAGGCAATATCTGGACGAGTGGCTATCATGGCATACATCAAACTGCCCATGGCTGAAGCATAAGGGATCTGGGCCATCTCAGCCCTCTGCTCATCTGTTTGCAGACAAACGGCCTGTGATACCTTCACATAAGAAGGCAATGGATAGCCAATAGGCTTTACGTCCTGCATGCGGAAGCGCTCAAGGACTTTATGAATATACTCCCTCTATGACAAGTAGAGGAGTCCCTGATGCCTGTCGCGTCTAATGCGCATACCAAGTATGTGAGAGGCCTGTCCCAAATCCTTCATCTCAAAGCTCTTCTTCAGCTGAGATTTAAGAGCATCTAGCTCATCATGAGCTTTCCCTGCTATCGGCATATCATCCACATAGAGTACCAAAATAAGCAATGAACCATCACGGGCTTTCTTCGTGTAAAGACACGGATCCATAGCACTCCTGCTGTAGCCCTGTGACTGCATAAAGGCATCAAACTTATGATACCATTCCCTAGGTGCCTGCTTCAAGCCATAAAGACTTTTCTTCAACTTGCACACTAGGTGCTCCCTGCCAGGTTCTGCAAAGCCCTTAGGCTGCTCCATATAGATCTCATCATGCAAGTCTCCATGTAAGAAAGCCGTCTTGACATCCATCTGATATAGATCTAAGTCAAGCTGAGCAATCAAAGCCAAGACCAAGCGCAGGGTGGTCATCTTAACCACACGAGAAAAGACCTCATCAAAGTCTACACCATGCTCCTGCTTAAAACCCTTTGCTACCAATCTAGCCTTGTATGCCGGCTTGGGGTGTTTAGGGGTACTTTTCAGCTTGTACACCCACTTGCATGGCAAAGCCTTCTTGCCCTTAGGCAAGGCAACCAAATCCCAAGTCTCATTCTTATGCAAGGAGTTGATCTCAGACTGCATAGCCCTCTCCCAGGAGTGACTGTCACCCCTGCGCATAGCCTCATCATAAGTGAAAGGCTCTCCTGCATCTGTAACCAAAATATAATGCATAGAGGGCTGAAATCTATCAGGTGGACGTCTGTCTCTAGCAGACCGTCTCACTGTAGGCTCTGCTGCCTGCCCAGTTGCCTGTCCAACACCCTGACCATGAGCATCTACTGCAGCTGTAGGCTGTCCAACTGGCTGTGCAGGAGCTCTAGGCTCCTCCTGAAAGATCACTCTGTGGATCTCAACCACTTTCTCAGGCTGCCTGTGCATCTTGTCTTCATGGAAGACTACATCATGGCTGCGTACTATTTTCCGCGCCTGCGGATCCCATAGGCGATAGGCCATCTCTCCTGAATCACCATAACCAAGAAAGATGCATTTAATGCTCTTTGGATCCAACTTACTCCTCTTGTCCTTGGGCACATGGCAGAATTCCTCACATCCAAAGACACGGAGATGCGCATAAGAGGGTGGCTTACCAGCCCAAACTTCCTCTGCAACCTGGAAATCCAATCCACTAGAAGGCGATCGGTTTATGACATGCACTGTCGTACTAACTGCCTCAGCCCAAAAGCTCTGTGGTAGGCCTGCATGGCTAAGCATAGAGCGGACACGCTCCTGAATAGTCCTGTTCATGCGCTCAGCCAAACCATTCTGGGCGGGGGTGTAAGGGGCGGTCAACTAACGCTTAATACCCCTGTCATCACAAAACTGCTCAAAAGCACGTGAGACATATTCTCCCCCATTGTCAATCCTAAGGCATTTCCGCCTATACCCAGTGTGGTTCTCAACAAGAGCAAGCCAACGCTGAAAGACTGCCAAGACATCGGACTTTTGCTTTATGGGATAAGCCCACACTTTCCTAGAAAAATCATCAATGAAGGTAACAAAGTACTTCACGCCACCCATAGACATACACGGCATGGCCCACAAACATCTGAATGCACCAAAGCCAAGGGCTCACTCATGCATGGCCTACCCGATTTCTTATGCGTAGACCTATTCTGCTTACCATAAAGACAATGATCACACGAGTCAAAACGTGCATAGTCCAAAGGCGGAAGATACTGCAAACCAGATAACATTTTCATTCCCTTCAAAGACATATGCCCCAAATGGGCATGCCAAAGTGATACATGTGGGATAGAGCCCACTGCCAAAACATGGTCTATAGAAGACCCAGATACAATAAGAGGATAGAGGCTGCCAGCCTTGGTGCCTCTAGCAAGCACAAGTCTGCCTTTGGTAATCTTCTAGGCAGAATCCCCAAAACAGACATGAAACCTTGCATCATCCAACTGTCCTGCAGACATAAGACTGCACGTAAGCGTAGGTACATGACGTATATCCCTGAGCAAAAAGGAACTGCCAGTGGAAAACTGCAACTGAATATCTCCACAGCCCACAATATCAAGAGACCTATCATCTCCAAGTCTGATTGATCCAGATACAATACGGTAAGAGTGAAACCACTCACGGTAAGGCGTCACATGGAAGGATGCACCTGAATCCAATAACCAGCATTGTGCATACATACTAGGTGTCTCAGTCAAGTGTGAAGCATCAGAAGAACTAGCTGCAAGTACGAACTCATCACTACCATCGGAATCCTCGGTCTGCATGACATTAATTTCTTCAATCTTGACGCTGGACTTCCTAGGTACTATGTTGCGATTAGAGGACTTCTCCTGCACTTTCTCTTTGCCCTTATCCTTGCGCTTCTCATTGCGCAACTCATGACACTGTGGTCTGATATGGCCCTTTTTCCCACAATGATGACAAGTGACATTAGCGTTGCGCCCACGCGACTTACTATGCGACTTGCCATGAGATTTAGATCGACCCTTCTGCGAGTCACGACCACGGTTATTACCACGATCATTCCTGTCATTCCTGCCTCTAACTGTCAAAGCATGTGAAACACGAGAGGCATCCAAGTTTTTGCGATTAACCTCTTCCTACAGAAGAGCACTCTCAACATCATTCAGTTTCAGAGTAGCACTAGAGGCACATAGGGCAGTGTGGAATACATCCCATGACTCATTCAAAGTCCCAAGCAAGAAAAGAGGAGTTACTTCCTCTCCAAAGGTGATATCCTGCGAAGTCAGGTTCTTCAGTATAGCATGGAACTAGCTCAAGTGAGCAGATATAGTCGCATTATCCTTCATGCGCAGATCCATAAGCTGCTTCAACCAGTACATCTGACTCGCCAGACTTTTCTTATCATAAAGATTCTTGATCTTATTCCATAGATCCCATGCACTCTGTGCTTCCTCAAATACATTATAATGTACCTGTTCAGTGAGAGACAATACAATCGTGGACTTGCATAGCTCATCAAGTTCAAGCCAGTCGTCATTGTCCATAGTTTCAGGCTGCTCCCCACTCAACCGAAGTGGCTTAATCTGAGATTTTTGCACCAAGACCTGCCAAATTTGACTCTTCCAATAAGAGTAGTTGGTACCATCCAACTTTGTGATGTTAAATATGGCATTATCAATCGAAGAGGATGCCATAATGCAGGCTGGAAATGCACAGACAATGTAAAACTGCTGGCTGTTTTACTGCAGAAAATGCCCAAAATCCACTGAAATGAGCTCCAAATGGCGAGAAAAGTGTGCCAAAAGATGCTGCCCACTTAGTACTAGGTGCAGTACACCAAATCAGGATATTTCAGCATAAAAAATACTGCTCAGTCCACCAATAAATGCTTGCTGTAATAAATTTCAGAATTGCAATAATGAGAGCAAACTGTCCCAAAACTGGATCTAATGTCAACTAAACAATGCTAGGTCCAAAGCCGGCATAAAGAGGACAAAGCAAAGCCAAATGACAGTGAAAATACATGAGCATAACACCGAGAGATGTCAAATAGCATTTGCTAGTAAGAGGCACACCCCAGACAATCTAGGCAAAATATAGAACCAACTGCCAAAACCTGACACAAATAGGTGTCTGCTCAAAAGAAAGCGGATCCAAAATTGAGACTCAGCACATAAGCATCTTGTGAACCAAGACATATACTCAATGCAACATCCAATTGTCAGAGTATAATCCCAAAGTCTCAATACATCCATAACTGCTCAATGACATAGACTGCTCCAATAGCATGTAATCCCTGCTCAAGGTCAAGTAAGCATGCAAGATGCTCCCACTGGCACAAAAGGCGTACAATCGAGTTAAGGGCTCAAGCAACCCAAGACAAAGTACCAATGACAAGTGACCAAGTCAATGCATCATACGCTTCCCAAGAGCATGACATACATGAAGCAATTGATGTAGCAACCACTAAGCAAGACATAATCCCAATGGCAAGATCTCTGTCAAGTCAATACAGCCAGTAACAAGCCAAAGTCAATATCCCTGTGAGTCGGAAGTGCTCAAAACATCCAAATCGGAGCTCCAAAATATCTGTCAAGCATGGACGAACTAAGAGGCATCAACCACGGACCAAAGCATGTAATGCATAGAGCTTATCCGTCAAGTACAGACAATAGGCATAAGCGGCCCAAATGCCAGTCAAGTCGACCAAACTGCCAATGACAAACCAATAACAACGGAGCAAATGCAATGCTCAAAAGCATTCCGGAATCACGATCATGAGTTCGAAGTCGATTCCCAAAGTGTAATACATCATGACATAACCCATAGCATACATCAGGTATCGATAGAGAAGCAATACATGTGACAAATGAGCTTCAGCCCGCTCATGTACAGCAGCTCTAAACAGTCCAAAACTGTGCACCTACCTCAAGGCCTTGAAAAGGCAACCCTTTGCACCTCTCTCCTCTTGCCTTGCCAATGACGGTGGCGGCATCTCTGTCTCTCTCTCTCTCGCTCATAAGTATTAAAGTTCTCTTCCTCTCTCTTTTGATCATTTTCATTTTTTTGCCCTCTAAATAATGTGCTCGGGTTGTGGGCCATGTTTTTTTTTCCTAGAACAATGTCATTATTTGCAACACACATTGCAATGCAAATAGTGACACTTGTCGTAATGCTTTTTGAGTTGTAGATAGCAACACCTCTAATTTTTGTAAGAAACTACCATTGGTATGTCTTCATTCCTTTGTAGTTGGGCTAAGATGTGTATATTATATGATCATGGACCATTAGAGGTGGAAAATACCAATCTTTGAGAGGGGAGGAAAAAAGTAAAATTTTGAGGTCATAATTAGTCTTTCCTACTCGTGTGGCACCTAGGACAAGTAGTAGGACATAAAGAGGATATGTAACTACCTTTGCAAGGTCCTAGAAACTAGTTACGAGGATATAAAAATATATAAACTGATTTGGAGGCCATTTAATGCAAAAAGGTGTATCGAAAATGAGTTGGTCACCTTTTGAGGAAAAAAATCTCTTTTTTGTGAGAAATGTTAAAGATTAATTTTTGGGACAAAAATAAATCCAAGTTATTAATATGGCATTTTTGAAGAGTGCTTGAGGATTAAAAATGCTAGTTACAATGGTGAGTAGAAAAGAAGATCCCTTCCTTTCTATGTGGAGGCTACAACAAAAAGAAGGGTGGAGCATCCGTGGAAGAGAAAATCCAAGATTAAGTATTCCTAATCAATTTATTACGATGCCCTTTTTGAGTCCATATTTTCCCTAATGGATGGCTTTGTTTCTCATGTTTTCTGATCCTTGGAAAATAAACATCCTATATGATACGTTCGTAAACTACCCTTGTGCAATTTGGAATGGCTTTTTTACAAGCATACCATAGGATGTTGTAAGTGCCTCTTCCCACCAAGTTTGTCTTTATCAAATGTATGATGTATTCCATAAACCAAAGTATACAAAGGTTTCTCAAAGGATGCAGATCTTTCAAGGTGTAAGCATTGTTGGTACCTCTGGCTTCACCAAACTCTTCTCACATCTCCCATGTAGAGCACTTCCATAATTGAGGCTTCTCACTACATGGAAGTTGGAGTACCTCACCCACCAAGGCAAGGTATTAATTCAACTAGTCCTTCCAGCCAATCCTTTGAATACCTCACTGCATACAAATTCTATTGCCACTTGACCCAAGGGAGGTTTGCATAATCCCACATTCCAGTTTCCTTTAGCCATGCTTGAGTTTTAGGGTTGACTAGGTCAAGGGTTACATGTGAGTCTTGAAACAATGCTGCCCAAACAAATGAACTACCCAAAAGTCACATCCATCTTCTCATCATTATCAAATTTTCCCACTGAGGAGAGCACCTCGCCTTAGTACTAAGCAAGGGGGCTAGCTTTCCATATTGGTGCTTTTGCTACTAGATGCCCTAGAAGTAAGTTTGCACAAATGGTTTAAATGTGCAATGGAAGAGAAAACATCCTTATGTAAGGAAGACAAGGAATGATGTCACATTTGAAGAGATGGGTCACTAGATGAACCATGCAAGGGTGATTTATAGAAAAGTTTTCCTTCTTTACAAGCATAATTTCTAGATTGGCAAACCCACACAATTAATAGAACATGGGGTTTCCTATGGTAGCCATCACCAAGAAGCTTCAAGCTTTCTTATTCTCTTTTTTTTTTCAATATGTGCTATCGCAGCGCGCGTAGGGTTGAAGTTCTTGATAAGGATAAGTTAGCACAACCGAAAAATAAGAGAAAAATCTCCTCTTAGTTCAACTCAAAGCATCAATGAATGATCTACAAACATTGCCCTGCCATAGGGGCACATAATACTTGCATATTTTGACAAGATGTATTTTGTAGAGTAAGAAGTGAATTAAAAGAACAATGACGCACTAAGGAAAAACAAGACTTGGGATTTGGTGAAACTACCTTATGGCAAGAAGTCCATTGGATGTAAATGGGTTTATAAGGTCAAATGTAAGTCGGATGGTTCTCTTGAAAGGTATAAAGCAAGGCTAGTTGCAAAAGGATATGCACAAACTTATGGTTTGGACTATGAAGAAACATTCAGTTCAGTAGCTAAAATGACTTTATATGGACTGAAGCAAGCACCAAGAGCATGGTGTGATAGAATCAACAAATTCTTATGCAGTATGGGATTTCAGCAGAGCAAAGCTGATTATTCACTTTATGTGAGGCATACAGAAGATGGTATGGTTGTTGTGGTCATCTATGTTGATGATCTCATTATTACAGGTGCACTGGAGAAGGAGATTAATGAAGTCAAGTATGGGTTACATAAAGAGTTTGATATAAAGGATCTTGGTTTGTTGAGATACTTCTTGGGTATTGAGGTTATTGATACACCTCATGGTATATGGATGATACAAAGGCAATATGCATTGGAGATGTTGGAAAAATATGGCATGACAGGATGCAAACCGGTTGATACACCATTGGATCAAAATGCTAAGTTGATGGATGATGGATCTTATGTTGAGGATGTTACTATGTTCAGAAAGATGGTTGGTAGTCTTATCTACTTGACCATTACAAGACCAGACTTGAGTTACACTGTTGGATTGGTAAGTCATTTATGCAGAAACCATGCAAATCACATTTGGATGTAGTAAGAAGAGTTCTTAGATATGTGAAAAAGATAGCTGGATTTGGGTTGTTTTATGGAAAAGGAATCAAGCCTACACTGTTTGGATACTCAGATGCAGACTGGGCAGGTAGCTCTATGGATAGAAGATCTACTAGTGGCTATGCATTCTCATTTGGGTCAGCCATGGTAAGTTGGAGCAGCAAGAAGCAACCTACAGTTGCTTTATCAAGCACTAAAGCAGAATATAGAGGCATTGCATTGGCAGCATGTGAGCAGACATGGTTGAGATTGATCCTATATGACATGGGGATAGAGATTGATGGTGGAGTTATTATGTATTGTGACAATGTTAGCAGCATTATGTTGGCAAAGAACCCAATCTATCATGCAAGGACAAAACATATAGAAGTGCACTATCATTTCATTAGAGAAAAAGTCATTGATGGAGAGATTGACTTGGTCCATGTGAAGACCAATGATCAAGTTGCTGATATCTTTACCAAAGCATTAGGTAAAGATAAGTTTGAGTACTTCAGGAGTGCACTTGGAGTCTTATGTGTGCAAGCTCATTCTGAGCTTGAGGGGGAGTGTTGAGAAATAAGCCAAAAGTCTAAGGCATAGTCTAAGCCATATCATATTGTTGTATGTAAAGTGTCCTTAAGTTTGGGGGCATCTATCTTTTGAGGATACCACTTTAGTGAGTGGATGGTTGTTGGAGAAAAGAGTGGGAGAATATTGAAGAAGATGAGAATGAAGTATGGTTGAGCCTCCATATCCCATGCTGTCCACTCTCCGTTGCGCGTCTTTCTCCCTCTCTTTTTTCAATCTCCTCTACCATGGTGGATGCCAGCAATCTTGTGGCCTGGGTGCAGTTCTTGTCAATAAAGAGGCAACTCAAGGTGCAAGTGCAGGAACCCCCTATGATGGGAGCAAAACAACATGCAATTTTTGTAGATGCAGAATCTAGGTGGGACCCCAAAAGGTAGAAGATAGAAGCATCTACAACCACTGGTCCCATTGCACTGTTGTTGTCTACAAACTACGATGACTACGTACATAAACTCCTATCCCAATAGCTAGAGCGGGCAAAGGAAGACACAAAAATAGTTATAATTGAGCTTGAGGCCAAAAGGGAGACGATGACAGCCTCTCAACAATGAGAGAAAACCCATGAAATGGCCATGTATCAAAGAGAGATCAAGGAGCTAAAGGAGAAGCTCGAGGCTAAGGAGGGAGAAGAAGAGAGGTGGCAAGCAAAGCTTGCGACGGAAACACATAGCGTCATGAGCCTACAACACCATTATGATGAGATAGTGGTGCTGTATAAAGACCTGAAAAAGGAAAATGAAAAGATAATAAATGCCGCGGACATCTCGCAGAAGTGGAAGAAGAGAGAAGCCGATGGCAACAAAAGCACACATAGAAAATCTAGGAAATAGGGTGGCCTCGGAGCTTGGAGAGCAACAATGCTTGGAAAGAGAAATCGAGGAATAGGAGAGGAGGCTAAGGGCATTAGCCTATAGGCACAATGAAAGCCAGTAAGAAATGAAGAAAAGAGTAGATGAATGGGTAGACAGGAGCAAACAAAGGGTGAGAGACTTAGCACATTGGCTAGCCCTTGAAGAAGAAGGCGATAGGATGTTATCAGAGAACAGGACAGAGGCCGCACAAGTGACTTCAAAAGCCCAACAACGCGCCTTCCTCCACACTCTCTTGGATGCCACACAATTCGAGGAAGAGGAGGCCAATGAGTCATTAAGGAGAAAGCTGGAGATCACCCGCATGCTCTAAGACATGGGTTGCACGTCCAATCGCAAACTGTAGGGCCCAAAGAAATAGAGCCACCAGAGCACAAGAAAGAAGAGAGGCAAAGGCAAATTAAAGACTCAAGGCCGAATTTTGAAAGGGGTTAGCAAGACATGGCTCCTTAGTCAATTGAAGGAATTGAGATAGATCCAAAAAAGGTAGAAACATTGCTAGCTCTACCTTCCCCAACCTCCATCAAACAATTAGTCTCCTTCTTACAAAAGCTAAGATATTTGGGTAGATTTATACACTTACTCTCTCAGGCCATATATCCCCTGCAGCAACTGACATGCCAAGAAACACTTGTATGGAGTGAACAAAGTGAAGGACATTTTAAGGAGATAAAGAAAATGTTGGGGTCACTTCCTATAATCCTCCAACCTTGTTGGGAAGAAACATTCTTTGTAAACCCTAGAGTGGGAGAAGAGGCCATTGGTGCTACTCTCCTACAAAAAGATCCAAAAACATCCTTCATGAAGCCTGTGTATTTTGCTAGCTGCCTCATGAAAGCCTCATAGAAGGCTTACACCTCCATGGAACAACTAGTGTTGGCCCACATGTTTGCAGTAACCAAATTTCGGCCATATTTGCTTCCAAAGAGGTTTGTGATCATTAGTATGGAGGATATGTTTCCCTGTGCACTACAACATATGGAAATCTCTAACAAAATAGCAAAGTGGGTGGTCCAACTTCAAGAGTTTGATTATACAGTGCAAGTTGAAAAAACAACTCGAGCATTCCTGACTGATATTTTGACAAATAGGTGCTATGAGAAAAATCTCAGGGTGAAAAGAAAGGACCTTTCACCACCCCCATCCATAAATATTCTTGTAGATACTTATAGCCTCTACTTTGATGGCGCATACAAGAGAACTAAGGATAAGGCAGCTGCAGGCATTGTTGTTTTCTCTCCTTTAGGAGAGAAAATCTATGGTGAAGGAATCATCTTGGAAGGTGTCCACTCTAACAATGAGGCGGAATATCAAGCTTTAATTCATGGTCTTTGTTGGTGTCTTAGTAACTCAATCGAGAGGTTGAATGCTTTTGAAGACTCCATGCTATTGGTAAGGCAGATGCAAGGTACATGGGCATGCAAAAATACAAACCTCTCTAGTAAAATGAGAGAGGCCAAATCTCTTATGAGAAGATTTAGGGAGGCACAAGTACATCATGTGCCAAGAGACCAAAACAAGGATGCCGACCATCTAGCATCATCAAAGCTAAATGAGTCAATGGTGGGAGCAGTGGCTATCAAACCCCCACTTCAGCAAGGCAAGGAATACTTAGAAGATATTCTACACCTCTTAGAGCAAGGAGAAGCTTCCAAACACATGACTAAGGGAGAAAGACAGTGGCTAGCTCAGAAGGCTACAAGATATCGCATGGTAAATGATAGTTTGTATTGTCTTGGTAAGGATGGTGTGCTTAGGAAAGTGCCTTCAAAGTGGGAAATTGAAGAAATCTTAAAAGCTTGCCATGATGATGTGTGCGGAGGCCACTTTGCACACGACATCACCATAGAAAGGTTCTACAAGCTAGCTTTACTTGGCCCAGTCTACACTGAGATGTCAAATATTGGTGTCAAACATGTGAAGAATGTCAGAAATTAGGACCACGACGGTTCATAACAGAACCCCAAGCCCCAATCAAGGTCTATGGACCCTTTGAGAAGTGGGAAATTGATTCCATAGGGCCTCTACCATGCACTCCATCAGGAAAAGAGTATATTATCATGGGGGTAGATTACATGACTAGATGGGCCAAGGCTATGTCAACTGGAAGAATCACTGCTAAGGAAGTGAGTAAATTCATCTTTGACCACATTTGTTGTAGGTTTGGTACCCCTCTTGAAATACTATCAGATAGAGGACCAAGGTTTAGAGCTAATGTGGTGGGTGAACTCGTGCAAAAGCTAAATATTCAATGACGACACTCTACCCCTTACTACCCTCAATGCAATGGATTGGTGGAGAAGGTAAATGGAATGATTTGTAAAATCATCAGCAAACAGGTACATTTAAGGCCCCGGGATTGGGACAAGCACCTTAGTGGAGCTCTATGGGCTTACAGAACCTCCTTCAAAACCATGTTAAGGTTCACATATTTTCATCTAATTTATGGACAAGAGGCTCTTTTTCCTATTGAGGTGAAATTAGCTAGCCTTCAGGTATTAGGTGGCACAGTAGGCTCTCAAAAGGAGAAGTTACATCAAAGATTATTGGACCTAGAGAGGCTACAATTGGATCGTGAAGAAGCCATCAACCACTACTCCCAGGAAGCTGAGAAGCGTAGAGAAAAGTTCAACAAGAAGCTAACAGATAAAAACATCAAGCAGGGATATTTAGTGCTTCGATATGACAATTGCTTTGATAAAAGAAAGGATGGCAAGTTTCTCTACCGATGGGAGGGACCGTTTTGGGTCACAAAAAAATTCAACAATGGATCTTAAAAACTTCAAGTCATTGAGGGAAAAGTGCACAAGACCAAGGTAAATGGATGTCGCTTAAAACGCTATCACATCAGGGTGGGGTCAGCTCAAGATACCAAAGAGTGCCTAGAGTCATAAATACCTCTAGCTAGGTTGGGGGGGGCTATATGATCCGACAAAATCACAAAAAAATATTTTTCTAACACTTTGTTGATTTTTTGTACATTTGGAGGTTTGAAATAAGAAGAGGATGGGAACAACCTCTTGGGAAATCCAAGAAATCAATGGATGGAAATATTTCATGGACCGGTTTACCAAGGGGGGGTGAAGAGTAAAGATCAATGGAGGAAGGTGAAGGGAAAAAGTGTAATGTGAAAAGAAAAGACATAAAATGGATTTGGATCCATCCAAAGGGCATGTGAGGCTCATAATGTCATGGCTTTGGAGCCTTATGATAATTCAAACAAATGGGACCCTTCTTGGAAGGGTTAGTGGAAGAAAAATCAGGCACATGATTTTGTAAGATTTTTTAAAAAATACTTCCACTTCGATCCAAAAAAACTTTTCAACATGAAAGTTGTAGCACGTGAGTTGAAGTTTTGGCTGGTATTTTTTTATGATTTTTTGGATAGCCAAAATGGTGGACACCAACTTTTTCCAACTGCTGTGGAGACCACCTCCCAATTTTATACCACTCACACTTTCTTCCCTGCACTTAACACTTCCATAAGACATCATTCATTAGACTCCCAACCCTTTCCCCTCTCTTCTCCTCTCTCTCAAGCTAATAAACCATTAGAATTTCCCTCCTAAATCACCCTCAAATCATCCTTAATTGTAGTAGTAATGTATGAATTCTCACTACTTTCTCTCCATTATTGCTAGATATGATCTTATTTTACGAAGATTCTCTATATTTTTTTATAGGAGAGCTCTTGGACTCAAATTATGGGGGGGATAATGGAGATAACTCACCTATGATGGAACTTGATTAAGTACAAAATTTGTCAAGAAAACATCTAGATGGAGCTTCCACATTGGTGGAACCGCCTTACTGCAACCTTGGTGGTGTTAATTCCTATTCTATCTTGCCTTCTCCTTTGTAAATTGCAAAAAAGAGAGAGCCAAGAGGCCTTCTTCAGCCCTATTGAGCCTTCCCCATTCTCTCTCATGAGCTTATGCAATTCATTCCCTTACTATAGCTTATGCATGCTCTACAATGTAATAAGCCCATGTTATTGGTATCCATATTGTGTATATTGGTTATGTCTTGAGGGTTCTCCATCTCTTGTGCCCTCTTAAGTTTTATTGATTCATCTATTTTTTGTAGTTCTCTCTCTCTCTCTCTCTCTCTCTCTCTCTCTCTCTCTCAGTTTTCCTCTCTTTCCCCTCACAAGCTCCTCTCCCTCTTGCATAGCGTCCTAGTCCGCTCTTCCATGACTAGGTGGTGCCCTTACCTCATTCACTTTGTGGCAGAAGGGATTTTGGCATAGTATAGAGGCTGCCATACCGAATTTCCTTTGTCAGTCACTATTGAATAAGGGAAGGCTAGTCACACATTGTGATTGTTGGAGTTTCCACATATGGTATCTCTCTTGCTCTATCTACCATAGCTCTCTCTCTTGCTCTCTTGCTCTATCTACCATAGCTCTCTCTCTTGCTCTCTTGCTCCCTCTATTGCTCTCTTGCTCTATCTACCATAGCTCTAGCTTGCTCTTGCTTTTGATTTTGCTTATGTGCTTCCACTCAGGCTCTACCTTTTAGCTCTCAAATGTGAGACAAACCTAGGAATCCTTGGCATGCCTAACAATATATACCCAACTCCCAACCATACTATCTATCTCTACAACATCACACACTATGCTTAACATTATATACCCAACTCCCAATCACACCATCCATCTCTATGGCATCACACATTGTAAAGTACCTTTCCTTATAGGTATCCTTAAGGCAATACTACAAGACTCTCTAAGGTCTACCCATCCCTTATCTTAGTGTGTAACCTCTTACCCTGATTGGCCACTCTATCCACATCCCAAGCACCTTCAAAAGTGCCATGGGACTAGCACTAATTCATGAGAGGGGTAACATTAACTGAATGTAGATCAAGCAAGCAAAGTAAAGAGTAATCAAGAGCCTCCTCAAAAATTTAAGACCAAAAGCCCGAGACTAAAGCTGTGAAAAATAGTAAAAATCTAAAAATATGATGAATTGTAAATCCATTAGTTAGAACTCCTTGAATTCTTATATTGCATCATGTGCATCTTGTAATCTAATTTATCATGCATTAATAGGTGCAATGACAACTGAATCAAGAAATACCGAGAGAGAAAACTTGGATGGGAGATCAATGACCCTATGGGCAAAGGGAATGCAGATCACATGTAATTTTATTAATAGGCTTGCCCAATTTTGTAAAAGAGGAAGTCTATATTTAAGTGAAAAGAAACCTTAATGAACTCATTTGAGTTTAAACAAGCTTATTCTTTTTCATTCTCTTCTCACAAATCTTTCTTTGTGGAAGCATCTTTGTGCATGCAAGTCTATATAGATTGAAGCAACAATTGTGTTTCTTGTCAAGCTATTCTAATCTCTATTGTGAGATTCTCAATTGTAACTTCTCACCTTCTCCTCACTTGCTTGGGTCATGTCAACACTAAGAGCTAGAGTGATAGAGAGAGTTTGTGATAGAGAAAGAAAGATTGAGGCGTTGAGAGAGAGAGAGAGAGAGAGAGAGAGAGAGAGAGAGAGAGAGAGAGAGAGAGAGAGAGAGAGAGAGAGAGAGAGAGAGAGAGAGAGAGAGAGAGAGAGAGAGAGAGAGAGAGAGAGAGAGAGTTATATTAACGTCTTCTAAAGACCAAAACTAGCCTATGAGACAAACTGTGATACAACTGATGAGGTCCAGCTATCCAAAATAAAAGTGCTGAATGAAAAGCTAAAAACTGGAAACTGAAAATACAGTGCTGAGAGAGAGAGAGAGAGAGAGAGAGAGAGAGAGAGAGAGAGAGAGAGAGAGAGAGAGAGAGAGAGAGAGAGAGAGAGAGAGAGAGAGAGAGAGAGAGAGAGAGAGAGAGAGAGAGAGAGAGAGGACTTGCTTGGCTTGGATAGACAAGCGAGGAGTTGCAACTTTGCACAAATTCATGGAGATCGAAATACATGGTGCTTGGTAACACTCACAGAGCCGAAGGGATCATCAGAGCTTAGGAGCTCCATGGTACACTTAGACTATAGCCATCAATGAGTTTTCTCTCTTTGACTATGGGTTTGATTTAGTTTACATAGCTTGGCCAAGCCACAACAGACTCTATTTGCGACTAGTTGAGCTAGTGAATTTTTGTGGTAGGAGACATTGGAGGGTGAGAGATTGCAAGTGATTTATTGAGTGAGGGTGCCTGATCTGATATACATTGTTTCATCTAAGATAGTTGATCCAAACTATAGTTCATCTTCTTTTAGAAAGCTTTCCTATTTTTCTTTATAAAAGTAACAAGATCACACACAAAATAGAAGAACATGGTAAAGACTTTTTATTGTTTCTCCCATTCAAAGCTTTGGAAGTCATTTTGGGGGTTTTGCATGTTTTGGATGTAATGGGATGTCAAAACATCATGATTTGGCACACAAAATTCTTTGATATATCTATAGCAAGCTATAGAAAACCTATTGACATAAAAAAAATTGTATTTTGATTAATATTTGTATTTTATTTGCAATTAGATATATGATATATGACAATGCACCTCCAAAAGAGGGAAAAGCTATGATGGTGGAGCCATGTCGATAGCATAATGTAATGATATTTCTACTTCTCTCAAAGAGAAGCCTCCAAACATATTAATTGGTGACCTAATTCACCTTCAAGACAAGCAAATTTGAATATGGTTTGTCATCCTAGATTAGATAAGGACATTGCAAGCTAGAATCATGGTAAGGCTGGAGTTCAACCCATTAATAGTATGATCTAGTAGTTGGCCTTACATTTTTGTCAAATAAAAAGCATAAGATCCCATGTTGCGGAATACATACATTAGGGCCAAAAACGCTTCAAAAATGGCACTTGTAAGAAAGTGATTAAGTTGCTAATTAGTTGAGGTTTAGGAAGAATAAAACCTCTAAATTTGGTTGTCCAGATGTGATTAATGAGAGAATATTTGGTTCATTGAAGAGGTCGGCCATTAATTGCCCTCATCTTTTAATCCAGGTCAGGGGTCACCTTTTCGGCCATTTTTGTCTTGGAACTCGAGAGATTTTGTATTTTCGAGATTTTCGTACGAACTTCGCATTTGTTTGCTCCCGCTTTTTCTTTCTACACACTATTCTCTTTTACCATTCCTTTTGTTGCACTTGCTTCCTATCACTGTGAGATTCTTGCTCGGTTCATTTGCTAGAATGTCTAGCAATACTACTTCAAATAACACAGGCGCAAGCACACGTAAATACAAGCTATCTATTCAGCTAGATCCGATTTACACATCTTGGAGAAGTATACATCATCGAGTATTGATAGATGAGATTGAAGCCAACAGGTTGCAAACACAAGGAATGAAGCATATAGATGGAAATATTTATCCCAGGGATCCTTCTATAGGTAAACCACCTCCTTTTTTCAATGTCCATGACTATATAAGATATGCTGGAGAAGGTTACAATGGAATGCTTGGCTACTATATGAGGTTATACTCTGCGTCTTACACATATATAGCTCAAATGCATGAAATGAAAAAAGCACTAGAAACTACACAAACAAATATTTTAGAGTTGACAAGTCAGATTGATATTTTGAAAAATGTTAATAAGTCATTGCAGGATAAGCTAACACGCTTGAGAGAAACTCCAGTAGGATTTAGAGAGAGGAACAGACCATTAAAAAAATATAACCAGCTTGTGTGAGAGAGCAAAGAAAAGGAGACTAAATCCTATAAAGAAATATGTCTCTAACATATTAGGCATAAATATCCGAGAGAATGAGGAAATAATCAAACTTTTGAAGGAAACCATGAATAAGAAAGATATTTTGAGGATTCTTAAGTCACCCGAAAATGCGGATTTGAGAGGTCCAACTCTCAAAGAGTGAGTGAAGGATTTAAAAGGCACGGTGAAAGCAAATGAAATCGTAGAGACATGTGATACTGTGGGTATAAGTCGAAAAGGTTATCGTGCTATCTCTGGATTATGGTTTAAAAATCTTAAACGCAATAGGGTAACTATATTTGGATTGCCTCGAGCCCTTGCAGTTTCGACTGCAAGAATTGCCATGAATCGCAAAATTCCACATGTTTTTGGAGATTACATTCACATCGAAAGGTCTATGTCCTATGAAAAACAAAAAAAATAGGCAATTTTTTATTACAATGCGTTTAACAATATATGGGTTGATCTAAAAAAGGTGCAAATTGCAATGGTTCACATGTATAAAATCACAGTAGAAGAAAGTTATGGTGTTCTAAAGTTTGCCTTGAAGTTGGATGAAGCACAGATTCAAAAGGGACAGAAGATGGAAAGAATTAGCATTTGCCTCATGAACATGGCATTGGACCATAGCAATGGTGAGGGCCAAGCTCCATTGCATAAGATCCAATCCAAGATGGAGATTTGGTGGATTGGTGCAGCCCAGGTACCAATTGAAAATCATCAAACGTTGAAATGATTTTTCAACCATACAGGTATTCCAAATATCATTAAGTCTCAAAGTGAAGGCGAAATGTTGGTAGTTGATGGGGTTGGTAAATTTAATGTGGAATGGCATATGAGTGCTGATTTGAAAACTATCAAATGTATGCTTGGAATATGTAATGGTGCAAATGCAAAATATCCTTGCATTTATTGCATGGAAAGTATTGGATCCAAAGATTGGAGTAGTTTGCGACCAGTAAGAAGAGCCCCAAATAGAGACTCTATAGATTTGAGTAAATTTAAAAACATAAAAGACATCTGGGATCCCATTCTTTCCATCTCTCTTAAGAATGTTCATATTTGTACTTTGCATGCAGAGATTAGAATAATCGATAAGCTTCTCAGGTTGCATCTTGACTACGCATATTCCATTAAGCCATTATCTTTATTAGATGAGTGTATTGATAAATGCGAGGCATTATATCGAAAATGGGATTTCATGGGGGCCAAGTTCACTTGAGAAAGGATCCAATACTTTCAAGAAAAACAAGATATATCTTGGCCGATGTCTCTATGGGAGGCTCAAAAGCTAGACGATTCTTAGGAAACCATTCAGGAAGGCAGGTGAATGCGGCTTGGGAGTGTTGGAGAGAGCTATGTGAGATCACAACAAATGTTGCAAGCACGCTGAGGCTTGCGTTTCTTAGAATGGAGGTCTGGATACACCTTGATGTTTTTCTGAAACTCCTCAGGCAACATAAGACAATATATACATATGCGGAAGAGTTCAAAAGATCAATCACAAAGCTTGTTCAGGCGATAAAAGAGGCATGGGGAGAAAAAGATATCACTTTTTATCTAGTAAAGTAATAATTATTTAATATGGGCTTATTTTGACAGGTTTTTCAATTGGTATAAAATTAGTGTTACTTTGTATTGCAGCATATTCTTCATATTTATGGACCTTACTTTGTGGAGGAGCATGGCCCCTTAGCAATTTATAGTAACCAAGGCATGGAAAAATCCCACTATCAAGCACGCACAAGTTATTTTCGAAGCACAAGGCATGGGGGAGGAGTTACAAAAAGCAATGCTTTGGAGGAGCTATTCAATTGGTTTTTTCGACGACAACTTCAAAGAATGCAGATAAAAGACGGCAATGACACATGAGCAATCACACTTTTATATATAAGAAAGAATATATACAAAGCTAGTTTTCCAAAACTCTCACATTCTCTTCCTCCTCAGGAATCTTTCCTCTAAAACGTATAAATTTTTTTCTCTTGTAGCCAGCTATAGATTTTACATCAGTTCGGTTTGCAGCCAAGGCGTAGGATGTGAACGCCAAAAAGTATCATGCTCTAGAAGCAGAGTAACCTGGACCGTAGCCAAAAATCCTAATTGCTGCAGTCTTTTCCAAAAACATTACTTTGTGGACATTATATTGTAATCTTGAGAAACCTAGAAGCCTTGTAAGAGCTTTAATACAAAGTATGGGCCATGCTGCATCCTCTGAGAAACTACTATGAAGTACTAAAAAGGAATCAGGGTCAATCCTAGCCAAGTAGTGGCCGAGTGCAATGTCTTTGAATGTACTACCAGTAGCTCTCGATCCTTTGCCAAGTCCCAAGAAGTTATCTGTATCAGCAATCTCCAACTGCAAATAAAAGCCATACTGAATGAGCATGAAATGTAAGCCTACCAATGTGTAAAAGCAAATTCAAAATTATCTTACCACTTGATTTTCATCGTACTCCAATTTAACTTGATTCCATAAATTTATTGATGATGATGTCTCATTGGTGTTAATCAATTCTTTAACATATTCAGACTCCTCTCTTCCAAAATTGGAAATCCCAAGTTCGCTTTGAATGCGATCGAAGTCCTCATCAGTAATACTCAACTCTTTCTCAGCTTCTTTGGCCTTTTCAAAACAAAGAGAGAGGGCCTCACCAGCATCAATAAACTTATCGTCTAGAGTTTCTTTATCAAGTTTGAGTATCTCTTCCTTTGATTCATTCTCTATGTCAATTATTCCATTTGCAGCATCAGAAGCCTCTGCAATAATTGCTAGACAATAATCTTCCTTGAGATTAAAAAGTTTTTGAATATCTGAGAGTAAAATGTACTCCTTGTCCTTGAAAGGTATAGATGGTAGAGAAGGAACACTATGGTGAGAACTCTCATCAGTTGGAGGGTTTGTATCTCCTTGGCTCTCCTCAATGATAGTCTCAGCTTTGAAGTGAGCAACATCCAAATTCTCAGCAATAGAAGCCTCAAAATCTGCATCTACAACCTCCTCTGTTTCCTTTTCATTTGCCAGATCATCTAACATGCAAAAGCTAGCAGACTTTGCTCCTTCCAACTGTTGCTCCTCAGCTTTCACAGGATATTTGACAAGGGTGAAAACAATAAAAGCAGCAGATTTTCTCATCATCTTGCAGTTTTTGGAATGAGTGGAGCACAATATGTCTCTTGAATAAAACCTCTCCAGAGAGTGGGCACCACACTTCTTAGTAAACACTGACTTTTCATTTCCTATTGACCCAATGGGAACATGGACATATTCAATTGTGCCAACTTCAACAAAAGGATCTGCAAGATTTTCAAACTCCAAAAAGTCCTCCAAAATATATTTTTTTACAAGATTTCAAAACACTGTCAAGGTCCCAATCAGGATTAAAGACATTTTTCACAACTCCATAGAATGAGAGATCCATTCCATTCTGAAGGATAAAATCAAGAAGCCCCTCTGATGGAGTGATATCAGTAAGCTCTGATACTCCTTGACCTCTCATTACCGACGTTCGCTTCCCTGGAGATGTACTTGGCATCCTCACACTGGTGGTAGAGCATGGAGAAGAAACAGAATGCATAGGCTCATCACATGTTGATGCCCTTGAGCCTTTTGAAAGCCTTCTTCTTTTACCAGTTCCTGGAAAAACCTTGGAGCCTAGGAATTCTGTGGGTTCAGACATGTTTCCAACTTGTGCCGATACGGCGTGATAAGACCGAAACGCTTCAGACGGATGTGCCCCCTCGCGCCATATCGGTGATTCTAGCAAGAACCTTAACGAAAGAGCCGCAACTGTGATCACTCGAGCTTGGGCACTATGAGCTTAGGAGGCAAGCTAAAGGAAGACTCTGCAGAACCTCCAAAACGACGTGAACAGACGAAAGCAAAGAAGACAAACACTTGCTCTCGCGCCGTATTAGGAGAAGAGATAGAGGTCCACAAAAAACTGAAAAAAGCCGTACGGATTAGGGACACACCCTTATGTAGGCACGGAATAATGCCACATGGCACTATCCGTTGGGCTTCGACACGTGGCAGTAGCCGTTGGCCAACATGTGGCCGATAAACACGTGGCAAACACGTGGAACGGTTGTTAGTCCACACGTAGCATATGCACGATATGTGCAGACACGTGGCACAATCAGCGTCAGACACGTGTCTGACACGTGTCATGATTGACGTGGGTATATAAGGGGTTATTTTTCCTACGTGTACACTTTACATTTCTCAAGCTCTTCCGCCTTGCTTGCCGATACGGTGCGATTAAAGTCTTGCGTCTTCTGCGTTTCTAATCTCTCGCGTTGTATCGGTGGTCTTTTTGCTGAGTCCTTTGCTTCGCTGGTCAAAACAAGGTGTGCCGATACGGAGCATGGACGTTCATCCGAGGCTTTCGTAACCTCCCCCTCGCGTCATATCGGCCTTGTGTCATTTCCAATACGGAGCGAGGGCTTCTCTATGTTGTCTTCGTTTTCTCCATATCACGCCATATCAGCATTGTCGTCTCCAATACGGAGTGATGGCGTGGTTCCATCGTCTTCGCATTCCTCCTATCGTGCCATTTCGGCATTTCTCCTCTTGTAATCTCCAATACGGAGTGAGGGCGTGCTTCCATACTATTCGTATTGTTCATATCACGCCGTATCGGCATTTCTCTTTTCATCCCTTCTCGCGCCATATAAGGCCTATTGCGTTTACAGATTTTTGCTATTTCAGTTGTTGTCCTTCTGGTTCTTGTATTTGCTTCTCTGGATGGCAAGGACAAAGTAAACTGCAAGAAGAGTGTATCTGGATAGGAAGGACAGTGGGGGGTAGAAGAAAGTTACAATTTGATGAATCTGAGGAGGAGCCCTCTTCAAATTTTGCTGAAGCTGGGCCATCACAGGTCCCAGAGCATTTTACCATAGAAATCCCCCCTACACCAGGTGTTGGCCTAACATCTTCCATGGAGTTAAAGAATTTCAGTGCAGTGAATGTTTCTTCTCCTGAAGTTGAGGAAGGAAAGGGTGGGACTTGCCCTGTGAAAGATTCATCCCCTACAATTGCACCTGAGCCTACATCTACTGAAGCCACTGAACCTCCCAAGCCACAAAAGAGAAAGAGGAAGTCCCGGTTATTCTATATGTAGAGATGTTTCAGTGAGATCAGGAAAGCCCAGAGAGCTACATAGCATGTCATTCCAAAGGCTGCTTTTATAAGAGTCGTTAAAGAGATCTCTGATAGATTGTCTCAAGTGGCAACTATCTCTGGTCTAAATAAGAAGTGGCAACTCTCAACCATTCTTGCCCTGCAAGAGGCCGCAGAAGATTTTGTTATTGATTTCATGAACGATGCTTACATTGCTGCCGCCCATGCTCATAGAATCACCCTTATGAATAAGGATTTCAGCATCATCAGCAGAATCAGGTATAGGTTCGATAAAGTGCTGAGGCCCTTGCCTTCCAATGATCAAAAAGCCCTTGAAATCCTTAACATTCCCCCGAAATTGTCCAGGAAATAGAAAAAGCTTAAGGTTGAGGATGTAACTCACCTTTACTCTACAAGGGGTGCCACTCAGCAGGAGTCTTTCTTGAGTGAAAAAAACCAGGAGGTGTTGGAAACTAAAGACGAAGTTTACAAGAGGAAACCCGCATCACTTGCTCCCGTCAACAGCAAGAGGATGGGCAAAGTGTATGGGCAGATACTTGTGAATGTTTCTGCGGAACCTGAGGAGGAATATCTTAGTATATCTCCCGAGGACAAGCCCATGTTGGAAAAAAGGGATGTCCAACTATCTGACTCCGTTGTTTTTTGTTGCATAAGGTAAGGCTTATATTTTTTGTTTTTTTTTTCATAAGTAAAGTCTTATAGGTTCAAGTATATTTTGGATGTAATTTGTATTGAATAGCTTTTGCTATTGACTGCAGGGCATTGGTCTCCTCTCTCACTCTCGATATCCATAGAACCATATATATTGTTAATCCACTTCTCTCTGTGGAACTATTTGCAAAATCTGGTTCTAATATTTCACCATTTTTTCGTAGCTTCGATAGTGTGACAAATTACCACATCTTTTTCCCTTATGTAGAAATGTATTTTTCTTTTTCTGTAGAGGAAAATTTATATTCATTTGCTTTCACCCTTCTACTCACCTCTTTTATGAATTTGCAGAGGGCATTGGAGTCTCATCTACATTAATTGTCTTACAAGAGAAATTATCTTTATGAACTCTCTCAGCGGTGTTCATGGTCAAGCACGAATGTATGTTGAAAGAAAATTACTTACTTTGATTTTATTTACAAAAAATATTTTGAACTTACAAAGCTTCCTTTTGCAATGCTGGTAGACTTGTTTCTACATTTTTGGATACTACATATGAGGATCTTGCTGATCCTCAAAGGCCTTATACGTTTCTTCTACAAGAAGTTCCATTGCAAAGCGATGCGCATTCTTGTGGATGGAGAGTTATCTAAAATATTTGCAGAACAGTGGATTCAAAGTTGTTACAAATAGAAGGAGTGAATGTAAGTTAATTTCATTTGATGTTCGTGTAACCCTTATCATGATTTCTTTTCACTAACTTATAACATTTATTCTTACAATGTAGAGACTATCTTGATTCATATGTTTGGTGGATAAGGGAGAGATGCATTGAGCTGATTCTGGACAAGTCAATCACACCATATGATCCTAACTCCCCTCTTCCTCCCAAAACTTCAATGGCCAAGGGCACAAGCAAGGGAAAGGGCAAGGGAAAGGGTAAGGACAATGGCAATGGTAAGGGCAAGGGCAAGGGCAAAGGCAATGGGACCACTGCTACAGAGTCTAAAAAAAAAGGAATGCCAATGCTTTCTCTTCTGAAATTTGATCCATCCCCTCTTAAGCCCCAAGAAAAGAGACTACCTGTAAAGGTGAAATTCTTTCAACAATCAAAGAAAGACCCTATGAGAAAAAATATCTTTGAAGAAATCGATAAAGAATCAAAATAGCAAACATAAGCATACACGATCCTTATTATTTTGGCTTTGTACATTTATATGAAATTTTTGTACCTCATGGTATAATGAAAATTTTCACTTCTAAATCGAATGTAATGTACATTTTATTTATATACATTCGAAAGGCAACTTGCTTCATGATAGCTTATGAGTTCCCACTAAAAAGTATCTTAAGGACAGTCTATTAAGATAAATTCCTGCAAAGTTTTCATTCTCAAGGCTCAAAACTCACAATTGTGGGAGACAAACAACTCGTACAAGAGAAAGAGCGCTCGGCTCTTTTACCAATTGTTACGCCATTCACTTTGAACTTATATCTAGGGGATGTATTGTCTAGCAATTCCAAGGTATCCCTCACATCTTTCAGACTCCAATTGGAAGTAACATTCACCTTCTTTACTTCTTCATGAGGCAAAACGTGCACCACAAGTTTATATGGTGTGCAATCTGTATCAGAATCCAAGGGAACCCAAATACCCAATCTTAGTTTGTATCTCCTGTAATCAAAGCCCAAAGCAAGAGTTTGGCGAGGGATACTGTAAGCCAAAGCCAAGGATTGAGGACATGCACTGCACCTAAAGATATCACCCTTATGGTCGCACTCTCTAGATTTCCAATGCGTCCCTATAGTGTTGTCCAAATCCTCTTCCGAAAAGTTTCTACTTAGCCAGGATACCTTCGTTTTTTGTAAATATGCTGTTTTGAAGCAAGCCACGAAGATATGGAGGGGTACAAACCATGATAAACGCATTCTTCTTGAGATCCTTCCAGCTATCATGGACTTTTTAATATCTTGAGATATTTTGAATTTGAAGCTCTGCATCGTTACCTTGTCAAGAATCTCCCAGTTTAGAGATGAAAGACTTGGCAATGGCAAATCTTCGATATTCCCATACCTATCCGCTTTAGAGGGAGCCACATACTATGTATAATATATAAAAACCTTGCATTCACTAAAAAAAGACACAGTTTGATCGGCATAAATAATGTCTGCCAATACCTTATGAATGGCATGGAAAGTCCCACTTAGGCTTTCCACAGGTTGCCATTCAATACTTGTTGACGGAAAGATATCTACAATGACGAACCGTTTGTTAGAACTTGCATAAATGGAAAAGAATTATATACGTTATTCAACTAAATGTGTTTGTTGGGGAACACGTTCGTTTGAAGGCAAGTGCATATCCTTGGCCATGTAAACATGTTGCACCTTGACAAACCAGCCTTCGGGCATAATTTTGAAGGCAATGATATGCCCCTTCCAGTGATGTTTTATATCATCTCGTTTTCTTCTTTTCACCTTATGAGAGCCCTTGCAAGATGGCAGCATGGTAACCCAATGGTTTACAGCTGTCACAACTCTATAGAAACAGAATTTGTATCCTTTTTCATTAATTTGTCTATATAATGATTTATTAAATTTATTTCCTTTGCACTAATTAGATATAAAGAAAAGTGCATTGGAGCTGGCCACTAATGAATGGTCACAGGTTATGGTGGACCCACACGGTGGGTTAGAGAAAAGATAGTTCACACTTCCACCTATATGACCCGATTGGGCGCCTGTGACTAGAACTCACGCATATCAGGGTTAGACTCGCACACAGAAAGGATTGATGCCTTGAAGTGTGGGCTAGATCCACCAGAACAGACAGTTACAATCAACAAGATGGCATGATCATGAAATGCTTGTATAATGTGCATGTGTGGGCTGAAAGCTTGAAATGCACATTTCTTTGCATAGGAAAGTCACATGAAGATTCGGATACCATTTTTGCGATGTACACGGAAAAAGCTTTCATATGATACCCATATTGGGGGGGGGTCCCTAAATTTTAGGAGATCCTTAAATTTTAGGAGGTCCCTAAATTTTAGGAGCCTCGAATTAGCCTAAAAATGCTAGTTCTAAAAAATAGCGATGCCATTCTAAAAATAGTAAGTTCTGTACTCTGACTGTGCTTACTAAATTTGGTTGTTTCTATTCTTGACAGTATTCAACCCAAAAAGGAAGGCCATAGAGAAGAGACAAGTGTCAAGACACTTGTCACACAAGTTTCCAAGTGTCCCACCACTTGTCACATCTCATGACATGTGGCTGGACACTTGTCTTGTGCTACTCCACTTTCCCCTTTTGTACTAGCTCTCCCCTCTCCTATAAATAAGAGCTCGTTTTTCTTCATTCAACATCATTTTTCTTTGCTGTAAAATCATGTACAGCACCCACAGGTAGCCAGAAACTGGCCCCATCCATCCCCCACTTCTCCATTGTCAAATTCCTCCATATTCCCTCTTCTATCACTGTTGTTTTACAAGACAGCAAGCCTGTAAATTCATTACATCACCTCCTTCTTGAGCTCTTTCTTCCATTTTAACTACAAGAAGCAAGCTCTATCCATGTACTGCTGATCAACGATGGAGAAAGGCTGAATTCCCCTTTTTCTTCTCTCATACTGTAAAGAAATCAATTCTTATCATTGTATAATAGATAATGCATGTGTGTTTGTACATCTTTGCATGATCTTGTGAGAGTGAGAATTACTTCATCTCACTCTCAGGTTGATTGTAACTGAGCTCTTCCCTAAGGGACTTGGGTTGAGCAGAAATACATTCCTTTGGGGGGGTTGCCCATCTTCAACCCTCAATCTTGTCTCCATTACTTTTACATTTTCATGGCTGTAATTTTGTGAGTAATTTTCATTTTCAGCTTTAAGTGTTCATTCTCTTTTATATTAAATCTCGAAAACAAGCAAATATCATAATTGTTAAGCATACTACGTTGTTCGGGGCGTTTACAGTGGTATCAGAGCTTTGGCTCGGTCCTCACCCCCAACACTGGTAGTGCTTACAACTATAAGTTTGTTTGTTTTCACCCCTTGCATTGAGTGCTTGAGCATATTTTTTTTCTTTAGTCTCAATGGATCAATCGAGTGCTATCCTTCAAGCCATTCAAAGTCTTAGAGAGGAGAATCAGCAAATTCGTGAGCAACTTCTCAAATTAGAAAAAGTTGAGAATCCCAAAGAATTCAAGGAAAGAAGCCCATCTACTTCAAGGAAACAAAGCCATACCAATGAAAGGAGCCGATCAAGAAGTCCAACAACTTCTAAGAGGCAGTCCCATTCTACTTCAAGAAAGAGATCGCGTCGAAGCTCATCCTCTTCTTCAAAGTCATCTGGCGCCTATTCTGATGGATCCTCTTCTAGTAATGAAGAGTCACACCCTCCTCGTGGAAGACCTCATCATCGTCAAAGGCGTCGACATTCTTCACCCTCGTCTCCATCTTCATCCCCATCAATCACTTCATCATCTTCAACCTCAATATCCGAGCATGGACGAAGGCATAAGAAGAAGAAGAAGACTAAGTCACTCTCTGATGGACCTAAAAACGGGCCGGCACTGGCTCATGCACTAGCCGGACCTCGTCACTACGCACAAGACAACCCCTCGGCCTCGCGGCCAGGAGCGTCTATCAAAATCTCTGCCTTCCTAAACATTGCGTTTGTAATACGTTGTAGTCCAACTGATCCTAACCCAAAATTGCTCCTCAGAGGGAGTCCCTTTCACATAGCCAAAAGGCTCGAATCACATACACATGGGGTTCCTCCTACGGCTGAATGCCGTCAACCCTCTGCGACTCTCCTACACCTTGGGGATTGGCCCCTCGATGCGTCGCTCCACATTTAGACATTTCGCACAAACGTCACTCAAGGTACCAAATAAACGTATCCAGGAATGTACCATTGTCCTTACTTAATTTCCCCTTTATGATCCCACGACTAGCCTACGACATAGGAACCTCACTGCCTCTCAACGTCGGTCATATTCCAAAAACAATTGCAATGCATATCCAGGAGCTAACTCTGATACTTTTAATTTCCTCTAAATGATCATGCAAAGAGGTGGATGCCTAGTGCTCAAACATTTTAAAAACCAGCAGCGTGCAAGTGCAAATCATCTCTTTCATGCTTTTCTTTCTAACCGCTTTGTGCTTCGTTGCAACACCTAGCACCGAAGTGATCTTCGTGCTACTAGGTTTTAATTTTTATCATTATTATTCCGTCCTAGATGCAATGCATATAAAATCAGAAAATTATCCCTCATGCTCAACGGCATTTAACCATTTTTTCCACAACTCTACCCTTCCCCATTGATAGTGCATCATTATATTCATTTCTTTTAGGGTTTCCTTGTCATTTTATGTGGAGAAAGAAAGGAAACACGCACTACAACATAAAAACAAGGCTGAACTGAAGCATAACTTCATGCCCCAACCTTGCTATACATCAACAAACATAAATTCTATTTTTCTGTATTTTTCGTAGCCCCAAATGTATTTTTCCCCTATTTTCCATGGTGTTTTTATCATTTTTTCCCCATTTTCTTCATTTTCTTGTATTTTTTAAATTGCTGAAAATGAAAACCAGTTTGTGGGCTGTGGCCCTTAGTTCATTTGCAACAAAATTGAAAGATTAGTTGATGTGTATCGACGGTTTTTCCCATTTATATGCCCAAAACCCTTGTTTTCCTTCATTTTTATGGTTTTTCGTGTCTCGGTTCCCTATTTTCTGCTATCCCACACATGTTTTCCAGATTTTTAAATGATGAACAGCTAGAAACCAACTCAAAGCACGACATACTCAAAACTCAATCCATATGAACACATTTTTATCAACCAAATTTGCATCAAAAGACCATTTTCTTTGTAAAAACAATTATTACCGTGTCTTGCGGGTTTTTCCATTAAATTTGGCACGTCCCACGATTGATTTCCAGCCATGAATTCTGCTTGGAATCAGCAATCTACAATGGTTTTGCATTGCTCTTTCATCCCGTCAAGAATCGGCATCCATCCGGCCGTCCATCGTCATCCTATTCCTTCAAGCACGAATGGGGGCTAAGAGGAGAGAGAGAGAGGAGAGAGAAAGACTGATTTTCTCTCTCTTCAACCAGTCCACCATTGCGGGAGCGGAGACCGGCGAATTGATCGGCACATCATCTGCATCAGGCCTGGAGGCTCGTGGCTATGGCTTATTTGCAAGCCATCAATCGATTGTGGGGGGGGGGGTCGCGTTTTTTTCGGCGGCTGTTTTCAGCCGCCGCCCCCCCTCCATATCCACGTTTTTTTTTTGTGGGGGGGTGCCAAAGGTCACCCCCCCCCACTTGCACCTTTTAAAATTTCAATTTTGGGCCCCCTCTTGGGCACCCCGGCCGGTTTCGGGCCAACTCTCGCGTGCGATCTCCGAACTGCGTTCTGAAAATTTCTGTGAGCTCGTCTCAACATTCCGGACAGGCCTGCAGCTTCACTGACTGGCATGGGCGCACGAAAAAATTATGAAAATTCTCGGAGTGTCGTACGAGCGCCCGTCAAGTACTTGACGCTTAAAATCGTGCTCGCTCGAGCTGCCGCCTTCGTGGTTGAGCATTTTCCCCCGCATTTCCATATTTTTTCCCTATTTTTAGGCATGTTCCGGGGCCTAAAATCCATCCTTCATTGGCGACCACGGGATAGGACGACTCAGTCCGTCGAACCCACGAACATATCTGCACATAAACAACCAAAGAAGCATCAAACTGATACAAAACAATTATCATCATAAAACTCAGCACAATGCTCCCCCTACCCCTGACAGAACCAAGGCATAACATCCACAAGGAGTAGGCCTAGCATCATCTAATAGAAGATCCGAAGTGAGTCACGAACCAGCTGCTCCAACACAGCCAAACTAAAAAGAACTGCCAAAGAGGTTGCCCTAAGTGGTAGTCTGAACTACTGACCAACTAAAGACAACGCAACTAGGAGCTCCTACAAGGCGAGGACTCCTATAGCCTGAGCAAAGGATATTTTCTATCAGTACATGTCTTCTTTTAGGATTTTGATTGGATGAACATACTTGGGCATGTAAAAAGGAGGGAGCTGAGCGTAGTGACCCAAGGAGAACAGGGCATCGGCCTCAGGACCTGTCTCGGCACCCAAGAACCTACCAAGCCCTCGCAAGGCGACACTGAATCCTTTTCTAACGCTCACTTTTATTTTCGCTCCAACCTTCCTGGTTTTGATATTATTTTTTCCAGCAAGAAGCCACCCCTAGGAAGACAAGGTATCGGCCCCGGGTCTGACTCGTCCCCAGGAACCTACCAGGCCTCCGCAAGGCAATGATCAACTGCTTATATCTTTTCATTTCTTTTCTTGTCATTGATAGGGGTTAGAACCCCTTTTTACATACCTTCGTATTTATATTCATCTTTTGGGATGTTCAGGATTTCTTGGCATTATTATTATTATCTTCTAGCAGGCTTCTCTAACTGCCTCACTACTAACAAGAACTCCTAGAACGGCTGCCTAGCAGGTTAGCAGAACAGAGCCACTAGGACTTCCTTCTAAAACAGATCTTTCAATGTCTAACAATGTCTTTACAGGAGGCAATGACTACTCCGACCTCCCTCAAACATACGTAGCCTAAACCTGGGACTTCATGCCTTGGTCGCCGGTCCCCAACAAAAAGTATCCCCTCAACAAGTACAAATACACATATAACAGGAAAGAAAGGTACTCGTAAAGGAGAAATATCACCTGGAGTGGCCACAAGAAGCTTCCATCGCAGCAAAGGCTCCTCCAGGCTCCACCAAATTCCACTAACCACGAAACCTGTCCAGCACAACACTCAACAAAAACCCAATTAAACGCACCCGCACTAGACAGGAAAATGGCCCTCTTGGCCTAATGAAATCAGACATGACTTTGCTACAAAACTGAATCGGCCCTCTTGGCCTAATGAAATCAAACAATACTATGCAGAACATCCACCTGGAAACAACCATGATAGACATCAAAGCATACTCTTCCCAGGGGAACAGAGGCTCGTAGCCCTAAACTAGGTGCATTAAATTATGACCTATCCCTCCTGCGTATATCGCAAGAGGTGTTCGCATCACATGTCGTCGAATCAGTCTATGGGTCCCCGATAATAAAGGTAGATGAGTCTCGCTGACCCTCTGCATCACCCAAATCAACCATCGTCTGCCAAAGAGGGCATGTTCAGAAAGCATACCCCACAAACGACCAGGTCCTGTCTCACCATCAATAGGTATATCGGGACAAGGGCCACAATTAAAGAAGAGGTCCTCTTCATACGCAAGATTAGCCAATGAATCGGCAAACTGATTCCAATTCCGTGGAATCAGCTGAAAAGACACTCTATCGAATTCGTCTAGCAGGGCTATGGCAGTATGATGGTACATACAAAGGATGGGGTTCCGTACCATGTACGTCCCATTGAGTTGATTTAAAACCAACTGAGAGTCCCCTTTTATCAACAACTGGCGGATACCACCCTTCTTTGCAATATTCAAACCCATAATCAGGGCTTTGTATTCTGCCATATTATTGGTAAAATTCGCCCCGAGATAAGCAGCTAACTTCATGACAATGCGTCGTCGGGGGTCGCGGATGACAACTCCTACACTTCCTTTTTTGCATGCACCCCTGGACGCCCCATCAAAGTACAAGGTGTACGTCCATAAAGGGTTTACATATTCTGCCATCCTGAACTCTACTCGTAATTATGGTAATCGAAATTCAGCATATTCAACGGGTGGACTGTAGGCTCCATCCCTCCATCATCATTGAATTCAACAGGGATGCTCGTCAAAAGTTGTAGGCAATGATGGCAGAAGACCTTGATTTCCCAAATAAATGTCCCGCCTCCTTGCTCAATCACCTTGTATCCTTTGCTCCACCAAATGAGCTTTCCCTGATGATACCTCTGTTCCAAATATGGGTGTTCTAAATAAGGGATCAGACGACCCATCAACCTCTATCACGATTTCCTTGCAGATGTTTGATCAATCTTGCCTAGACCTGCAAGGCAGTCATAGCATTAGTACAATCAGAAGTAATAAGGTTTAATCTTATTAAGATTAACCTTATTTTTAAATTCTATCCCCTCAAGGTCAGCTAACAACACTGTAGATTTATTCTTTCCTATCCTAACGATCTTATAGGGCCCATCCCATTTGGGTTCTAGCTTGCCTGGGAATAATTCACGTCGTGCATCATAATACAGAACAAGCTGTCCTTTCTTGAAGGTGTACTTCTTGGCTTTAAGGTCGTGTAGCTTCTTCATTCGGCGCTTCGCCACTTCTTGGTGCAATAAGCTCTGCAACTTAAGCTCATCTAAATGTGCCAGTGTCGTCAAGCGCTCAAAAAGAGCGTCTTCATCGCTCAAAGAATGATTGATGGCAAACCGAATAGTCGGCAGCTCAATCTCTAAAGGCAAGACACACTCCTCCCCATATACTAACTTGAACGGGGTATGGCCAGTGGCTCGTTTGAAAGTCGTATTATAGGCCCACACTGCCATGTATAACTTTTTATCCCAATCCCGTTTCTTTTCTGATACAATTTTGGACAGGATGCCCACAAGCTGCTTGTTGGTACTTTCAACTTGCCCATTGGCTTGCGGATTATATGGGGTTGTCTTGTTATGCTTGATGTTCCACAACTCTGTCAAACCTTTAATCACCTTATTCAGGAAATGAGTTCCGCGGTCCGACACTAATTCTTTCGGCGGACCAAACCGGCATATTATCTGCTCTAAAAGGAAACTAGCAGTTTCTTTAGCATCATCTTTCCTTGTTGCACGTGCTTCTGACCACTTTGTGAAGTAGTCAGTTGCTACAATGATGTACCGCTTTTGCGTAGTCGATGACGGAGTAATAGGACCCACAAAGTCTATTCCCCACTTCTCAAATGGAAGTATCGCCATAATAGGGGTGAGTGGTCGTTTCCTATTCTCTCGACTATCATGCCGTTGGCAAATATCGCATCTCTTAACATACGCAAACGCATCCTGGAAGATGGCAGGCCACCAATAACCCGCTCTTAAAGCCTTTTGTGCTGTAAGCCGTCCAGCAAAATGGCCACCGCAAGCGGAATCATGGCACTCTTCCAAAATGAATGGCACCTCGTCAGGCGTCACACATCGGCGATAGATATCATCAACCCCTTGCCGATATAATGTACCCGCGATCAAGGCAAACTTTAACGCTTGCTGCTTAATTTTCCTTTTCTCAGCCTTAGATAATTCGGATCCCGCCTCTCCTGTTGATAAATAATGCGTTATTGCAGCATACCAGGAGGGAATAGATGCCGTATCTATTTTAAATATCATCTCCATGTCACTACCTTCAGCCACAGATTCTTTCGGCTCCCCAAAGTCCACTAGACATTCCACGATGCCTTGCAACCTTGGTGGCTTACTCTTGATTTCATAATCAAATTCCTGCAAAGTGATCAACCACTTCGCTAAACGATCAGGCGGCTGTAACTTATTCATCAATAGTCGAAGTCCCTCCGCCTTCGTATAAAGTACGACTTTCTCATAGAGAATGTAATGCCTGAATTTCTTGGCCCCAAAGACCATCGCTAGACACAGCTTCTCCATGTAGGTGTAATTGACTTCGGATACCCCCAGCTTCCGACTAGCAAAAGCAATCGGGTGGTACCACTTCTCTCCCCAAATTTGGGCTAAACAGCAGCTGATACTATACATGGTGGCTGCTGAGAATATATAAAACACCTCACCTCTTTTAGGTGCTTTTAAAACGGGCGCTCTGGCTAGCTCTTGTTTCACATCCTCAAATGCTACCTTACAAGGGTCACCCCATACAAACGAACAGCTAAAAGACAATAAATTTGTAAGTGGCAACGTTCTTTCTGCTAAGGCGTTAATGAATCTACGGTAGTAACCAACCGAAGACAGAAAGCTATGAACTTCTTTCGGAGTGCGTGGTGGACCCATGGCAACTATAACTTTCACCTTCTCGGGGTCTGTCGCAATTCCTACCGAACTGACCACATGGCCCAGCAATAGCCCATAAGGTACTCCAAAAGCACACTTCCGTGGGTTTAGGGCAATGCAAAATTGTCTACAGCGCTCAAAGCATTTTCTCAAAATGATCAACTGCCTTTCCCTCACGGTGGCGGCCCCTAAGTCATCAATAAACACCCTCAACTCGTCAGGGGATATGTCACCGAATGTCTTATCGGCTGTTCGTTGCCACGAACCAGGCGCATTGCATAAACCAAAGGCCATCACATGGTACGCAAAAGTGCCAAATACAGTGATGAAAGTTGTTTTCAACTTGTCCTCTTCTGCAATTGCCATTTGGTTGTATCCTGCAAAGCAATCCATAAACGAATATATCTCCCTACCCGCTAATTGATCCAAAATCTGGTCAATAAATGGTAATGGGTAGTAGTCCTTAACTGTCTGCTTATTCAGCTCCCTAAAGTCTACACATAAACGGATCTGATTATTCTTCTTCTTTCTAATCACAACTGGCGAACACCATTCCGTGTGTTGCACAGGAAAAATCAAACCCGCTTTTCGAAGCTTCTGTAACTCCTCAAACAGCCCGTCCCTCAATTCGAAAGGCATACGCCTTACTTTCTGCCGTACAGGACGACTGCCCTCTTTCAACGGAATTGTATGAACAGCAAGACTGGGAGGGATGCCTCTCAACTCATCATAACTCCAGGCAAAGATATCACGGAATTCCTGGATCAAGGCCACATAGTCCTCCCTTTCTGCTGTGCTGAGCATGGACCCTAATTTGATTGGCCGCGAATCATCAAGCGTACCAAGGTCTAGCTCGATAACATCTGCATCTCTTATACGATCTTGGGCCTCTATCGGCTCGTTCAAAGTGATCTGATAGATGTCCTCCGTGGTGGATCCCTCTTTGGACTCATCACTCGATGATGCCTCACTAACAGATGAATCTTCTAATGTCTCCAATTCTGTAGAAGATAGAGGAGCCCTCTCACTCTGCGGGGACTCAGGATAAGCATCAACCACCACACGCTGGGCACCTCTGCCGAATATTAATCGACCGGCAGGTATATCCACTTGGCAATCCGCTTGCAAGATCCAAGGTCGTCCAAGTAATACTTGGTAACTTGGCCGCCCTGCAAAACGAATCACCCTAAAGTCCAACAGGCATTCTACATTTGCAACAGTGACATGGACCTTAGTAATGCAGCCTTCCGGCTGTCTCAAACTGTCATCTGCCATTCTGAGAATTGTGGAAGTATCTTTCTGAATCGCAAGACCTAACCTTTCCATCAGTTCAGAACTCATAATGTTAACAGATGATCCCGTGTCGACAATGGCATAATCTACTAATATCCCATCGACATAGGCTGCAACCCTTGGGCAATGCTTCTCAGCATGCTCAAACCAGTCATCACCAACTCGCGCAATACCCAAAGGTTCTACGATGTACCCGGTACGTAGGATCTTTCTAAATTCCTTACGTACTCCTGGGGAAAGCTTAATAAGCTGCAAAAGGTTCACATCCGGCTTGACTTCGCAAAGAGAGCCCGCCAAATCGAATTCATGATAGTTCGATAGAGCTCGCTTTTCACGCCAAACCATCCGCTCTTTAGGTCGCTGAACTGGCTTCATTGCCTCTTTCTTAACTTTCACCTTCTTCTTTGGTGCTTCCTTATCGGCTTTACTCTCTACGGGCTTCAAAGGTCCCCCTTCTAGGGCAGGATCCAAAACTTGCGTTCCTTTGTCGCCTTGTTTAGGGTTTCCGTCGACAGGGTTATCCATGTCGGCTTCTCTACCCTTTTTACCTCTTGTAAGGACAGCTCGTAGATGAGAGGTTTCAGCATCATTAACGCGTACAGCCTCAATCAAACTAACCCCACTACCACTTGGTAATTCTTCCACTGTAGTCTTTGGTCGTTGAAGTATTTGTTTAGGCCCATTTTCTGGCTGGGAGTCATTTCCTTGGGCACGATGATTAACAGGCCCTGGTTGCCGACTACCACGCTGGAGAGAACTGATCTTACTCCAGCAAGTAGCTGCTAGATGGCCAGATTTTCCACAAATGTCGCACTTAACATTTGGGCAATTTCTTGGATAGTGCTGCCCGCCACACCATTTGCAACTAAACCTCGACGGTGCACCCTCCTCCGGGTATCTACTTCCTATCAAATTTTGTTGTTTTTTAAGGAAGTTGACATCAACAGCTATTTGTCGATACTGCTCCGTAATCATGTCGGTATAATGCTTCATCATGTCCTTAACCTCGCCAAGAACATTGGAAGAACTCGACTCATAGCCTTGGTCATTACCATGTCGCTCCATCGGCCTAACAATTCGATTAGGCACAGGTTGTTGAGTCACAGGCATGGTATTAGGATTGACCGCCTGGCCTCCACCATTTGGAGCCATTTGACTGCCCGTCGGCATCGACATGCTAGGGGGAGCTGGTAATAAAGGGACATTCTGTATCATGTTCCCTCTCCCATTAGGGTTAGCCATCGCTATCCCTTGGCCACTACTGCCATTGGCTATTGCCATATTGTTTCCCAATACTAAACCCATGTTCGAATTGCCTCTAGAAGCATAGGCTGCTTGTAGTCGGGATTCCACCTCTTGTGCTCGTGTAATGGCAGTATCTATATCCCCCAAGGGGACACTACTCAACTGCAATTGGATGTTAAAGTCCAAACCATGTAGGAAATATTGCAATTGGGCAGCTGCGGGGATAGGAATAGAGGTGTCCAACTTACGGAAGACCTCTTTTATCTTCTTCGCATAAGCACGAATATCCTCGTGTGGATCTTGGCGGGTCACGTTGAGTACACGCAACCAATATTGCCCACCCCTTTCAGGGGCAAACTCCCTTCGAAAAGCTCCATAAAATGCATCAATGTTCAATATGGTTCCGGCTTCTAAACCATGATACCATATAGCAGCTCTTCCTTTGAGAGTCATGTTGAAGAACATCATTAAATGCCCTTCTTCTTGAATGCGACAGTTAAACATCAGCTTTTGAAACTCCCTAATGTGGAGTTCCGCATCTTCCTCAACTAGCCCATTAAAAATGGGTAGTGGGTAACCTAGAGCCGGCAAATCCGTCGTTCCTGCTGGAATTGCAATAGGCTGCGCCATGACGGGGATTGGATTTGCACTAGGAATAGGGAACGGTGGGGTTACACCTCCCGCAATTGACGTGGATTGGCTTATGGCAGGAAGGGGAGCACTAGAGCTTCCACCTTCTCCTAACTTATTGCTTGGGGTCCTAAGACCACTAGATCCACTCCCTCGTAAGGGTTCAGCACCGCTACGCTTAGGGGAATATCTCCTAAAAATTTCAGCACGTCGCCTAGCTCTTTCGTCTCTTTCTTGCTTTTGGATTTCTGCTAGACGATGCTTATTACTAAATAACGGATCAAGCTCAGTATCCTTTGGCATAAACTGCTAGTTGGTCCCTAGAAAACCAGGATTCGAGAACCGCCACTTTTAAGCAGCTCCCGGCAGACGCACCACTGATGGACCTAAAAACGGGCCGGCACTGGCTCATGCACTAGCCGGACCTCGTCACTACGCACAAGACAACCCCTCGGCCTCGCGGCCAGGAGCGTCTATCAAAATCTCTGCCTTCCTAAACATTGCGTTTGTAATACGTTGTAGTCCAACTGATCCTAACCCAAAATTGCTCCTCAGAGGGAGTCCCTTTCACATAGCCAAAAGGCTCGAATCACATACACATGGGGTTCCTCCTACGGCTGAATGCCGTCAACCCTCTGCGACTCTCCTACACCTTGGGGATTGGCCCCTCGATGCGTCGCTCCACATTTAGACATTTCGCACAAACGTCACTCAAGGTACCAAATAAACGTATCCAGGAATGTACCATTGTCCTTACTTAATTTCCCCTTTATGATCCCACGACTAGCCTACGACATAGGAACCTCACTGCCTCTCAACGTCGGTCATATTCCAAAAACAATTGCAATGCATATCCAGGAGCTAACTCTGATACTTTTAATTTCCTCTAAATGATCATGCAAAGAGGTGGATGCCTAGTGCTCAAACATTTTAAAAACCAGCAGCGTGCAAGTGCAAATCATCTCTTTCATGCTTTTCTTTCTAACCGCTTTGTGCTTCGTTGCAACACCTAGCACCGAAGTGATCTTCGTGCTACTAGGTTTTAATTTTTATCATTATTATTCCGTCCTAGATGCAATGCATATAAAATCAGAAAATTATCCCTCATGCTCAACGGCATTTAACCATTTTTTCCACAACTCTACCCTTCCCCATTGATAGTGCATCATTATATTCATTTCTTTTAGGGTTTCCTTGTCATTTTATGTGGAGAAAGAAAGGAAACACGCACTACAACATAAAAACAAGGCTGAACTGAAGCATAACTTCATGCCCCAACCTTGCTATACATCAACAAACATAAATCCTATTTTTCTGTATTTTTCGTAGCCCCAAATGTATTTTTCCCCTATTTTCCATGGTGTTTTTATCATTTTTTCCCCATTTTCTTCATTTTCTTGTATTTTTTAAATTGCTGAAAATGAAAACCAGTTTGTGGGCTGTGGCCCTTAGTTCATTTGCAACAAAATTGAAAGATTAGTTGATGTGTATCGACGGTTTTTCCCATTTATATGCCCAAAACCCTTGTTTTCCTTCATTTTTATGGTTTTTCGTGTCTCGGTTCCCTATTTTCTGCTATCCCACACATGTTTTCCAGATTTTTAAATGATGAACAGCTAGAAACCAACTCAAAGCACGACATACTCAAAACTCAATCCATATGAACACATTTTTATCAACCAAATTTGCATCAAAAGACCATTTTCTTTGTAAAAACAATTATTACCGTGTCTTGCGGGTTTTTCCATTAAATTTGGCACGTCCCACGATTGATTTCCAGCCATGAATTCTGCTTGGAATCAGCAATCTACAATGGTTTTGCATTGCTCTTTCATCCCGTCAAGAATCGGCATCCATCCGGCCGTCCATCGTCATCCTATTCCTTCAAGCACGAATGGGGGCTAAGAGGAGAGAGAGAGAGGAGAGAGAAAGACTGATTTTCTCTCTCTTCAACCAGTCCACCATTGCGGGAGCGGAGACCGGCGAATTGATCGGCACATCATCTGCATCAGGCCTGGAGGCTCGTGGCTATGGCTTATTTGCAAGCCATCAATCGATTGTGGGGGGGGGGGGTCGCGTTTTTTTCGGCGGCTGTTTTCAGCCGCCGCCCCCCCTCCATATCCACGTTTTTTTTTTGTGGGGGGGTGCCAAAGGTCACCCCCCCCCACTTGCACCTTTTAAAATTTCAATTTTGGGCCCCCTCTTGGGCACCCCGGCCGGTTTCGGGCCAACTCTCGCGTGCGATCTCCGAACTGCGTTCTGAAAATTTCTGTGAGCTCGTCTCAACATTCCGGACAGGCCTGCAGCTTCACTGACTGGCATGGGCGCACGAAAAAATTATGAAAATTCTCGGAGTGTCGTACGGGCGCCCGTCAAGTACTTGACGCTTAAAATCGTGCTCGCTCGAGCTGCCGCCTTCGTGGTTGAGCATTTTCCCCCGCATTTCCATATTTTTTCCCTATTTTTAGGCATGTTCCGGGGCCTAAAATCCATCCTTCACTCTCTCAACTTGAAAAGAAGATCAAGTTCAGTATGTATGATGGTTCCCGAAATCCTGATCTTCTTCTGAAGTTTATTCATCAATTTCAAATTTTATATGGTCGTGACAAGTATAAAGAAAAAGAAAAGATTAAGTTTGCAGCTTTACATTTAACCGACTTAGCCCATACTTGGTGGACGGGGTTGGAATATGATCATGCTGCCCCAAAATCATGGCGGTCCTTTGTTCGCCTGATACAAAGCCAATTTCTTCCTGTTCATTTCAAAAGAGATGTAAAAATGGAATGGGATCGGCTTTGGCAAAGGAAAAATGAGTCACTTGCTGACTATACCAAGAGATTTTGGGAGCTACTTTTGAAGGTCCAACATTTCAAGAAGATCAGCAGTTCGGAAAAGGAAGTTTCAAGGAGGTTTGCATTTTAAACTTCGTACTGCTCTTAATCATTATCATTGTTCTAGTCTCAGGGAACTCATTGACCATGCTGAGACATGGGAAATGGAGCACAATGGCAACAAATCATTCCAAAAGAATGATAAGAAGAGAGTAGCTGATGATGAGGAGTATTCAGCCCCAAATGAAGGACAAAAACAGTGGCAAAAGCAGCCACCATCAAATCAAAAGAAGATGAAGCCCTATGCACCTCCTAATGCTCCTCAATTTCGCTCCAATCTATACCCACAAGCAAAGCAATTTTTCGAAGAAGAAAAGCAACGCTTCGTGAAAGAAGGGAAGTGCTTTAAATGTGGACAAACAGGCCACATAGCGAAGCAATGTCCAAACAAGGGACAAAGCAAGGTTTCTGACAACAAGCCTAAGTCGCCAGTGAAAATCAATGCTATCAGTGATGTAGTTGCAAACACAACTCACACTCCAGAGACTCGCAAATTATTAAAAGCTTGGGGACAGTTGCAAGGTAAGCAAGCACTATTCTTGATAGATCTTGGGGCGAATGAAAATATTATTTCCTTGCAATTAGCTAAAGAGCTTGGATTAAAGAATGAAGAGATGGACACTCCGGCAGAAGTTCGCCAAGCTTTAAATGCTGATGAAGGTGACACAGTGAAGACTGTGATACCCTACATTGGCAAGCTCAAGTTTCAAATTCAAGGCTACAGTGACGAAGATACCTTCTGTATCGGAGACCTTGATGGTTGCGATGTGATTCTTGGCATGCCCTGGAATCATAGAGTAGATTCAACCATCTTCTCTCAGAAAAAGAAGGTAGAACTCACCAACAAAGGCAAGAAGTACGAGATCCAAGCTGGAGTTTCTGGAGACACCGTACCTATGGTAAGCCATATGCAAGTCTCTAGAGCAATTAAGGATTGTGTATAATGTTGTCTGCTTTATGTCACTGATGTAAAAGATAATATGAATGCTGAAAACCAAGAGCAACTTCAGCTCTTGGAAAATTATAAAGATTGTTTTTTGGAAGATCTTCCTTATCAGCTTCCCCCAGAAAGGCCAGAAGACCATCATATTGATATTATCCCGGGCAGTTCTCCTCCTAATATAGCACCATACCGTGTGAGCCGTCCTCAACAAGAAGAAATCAGAAAGCAAGTCGAAGACCTACTCAACCGTGGGCTAATTAGGCCAAGTAGCTCACCATTTTGTTCACCAATTCTTCTTGTTCAAAAGAAAGATGGCACATTCAGGATGTGCATTGATTATCGAGCCCTCAACAAAATTACCGTGAAGAATCGGTTTCCTATTCCCAGAATTGACGACATTTTGGATCGTCTAGGAGGCTCAAAGGTTTTCAGCCGCATTGATCTAAAGAGTGGTTATCATCAAATTAGGGTAATACCACAAGATGTACACAAAACTGCTTTCCGCACTTCATACGGTCTTTATGAATTCTTGGTGGTTCCTTTCGGATTAACCAATGCACCAGCCACCTTTAATCGAATGATGGAGCGCATCTTTAGAGAGCATCGAAAATATGTCGGTACTTTCTTTGATGATATTCTTGTCTTTAGCAAGAATGAAGAGGAGCATCATCAACACTTGGAAATTGTTCTACAATTACTACAACAAAATCAACTCTTGGTAAATGGTAAAAAGAGTGAATTTTTCATGCATAAAATAAATTACCTTGGGCATGTCACCTCTTTTGAAGGGATTCAGATGGATCCTGAAAAGATCAGGATAATCCAAGAATGGCCTCATCTTCGTGATGTACATGAGGTGCGATCGTTTCTTGGCTTATATTCTTATTACCGCCGCTTCATCAAGCATTTTGCACATATGGCTTCTCCACTTCATGACCTTACAAAGAAGAAGATCTCTTCCCAATGGAAGGAAAAAGAGAAGGCAGCCTTCACAAGGCTGAAAACAGCTCTTACTTCTGGACTTGTTCTTATCATTCCAGATCTAGTAAAACCATTTGTGGTGGAAGCAGATGCTTGCGGTGATTGTATTGGTGCAGTGCTAAATCAAGAAGGCCATGCCGTAGCCTTTGAAAGCCGCCGTCTAAATGATGTGGAGAAAAGGTATGACATTTATGAAAAGGAGCTCTTAGCAGTGGTTCATGCTTTAAAGATATGGAAACATTATCTTTTAGGCAATGAATTCCTTATTAAAACCGATCATCAAAGCTTGAAGTATTTCAAGACTCAAAAGCATTTGCAGGAGAAACATGCAAGATGGGAAAATTTCTTGTCTATGTTTCATTTTCAAATTATGTACACTCCAGGGAAACAAAATGTAGTTGCTGATGCACTTTCTAGAGTGCCTCGCATTGCAACCATTACAGTGGCTCATCATGAAGATTTTCAAACGATGAAGAGTACTTATGATGAAGATACTGATTTTGCAGCAGTTTGGTCAAATTTACAGCAAGGAGGTTCTCATCCAGATTATTCCATCAAAGACGGTTACCTTCTCATGAACAATCGCCTTTGTGTCACTCTTCCTGTTCGACAAAAGGTGCTTAAAGAAAGTCATGAACCCCCTTATGCAGGGCATAGAGGGAGGGCAGCCACTCTAAGTGCAATTGAGCGCTACTTTTATTGGCCAACATTACGAAAAGATACACATAACTTCATCAAGGCTTGTCTGGTATGCCAAAAATCCAAATATGATAGGCAGAAGATTCCAGGATTGTTGCAACCTCTTCCGGTGCCCAAAGATCCATGGGAATCTATCACAATGGATTTCATCTCAGGTATTCCAAGAACACCTCAAGGTCATGATATGATTTGGGTCATAATTGATAGATTCAGCAAACAATCACATTTTATTCCATGTCATAAAACATTGAAATCCGCACAAGCTGCAAGACTTTTCATTCAACATATCTTCAGATTACATGGTATGCCTTCTGAGATCATTTCAGATAGAGATTCCAAATTCACAAGTAACTTTTGGCGTGCTTTATTTGATAATTTGGGAACCACTTTAAAGTTCTCCTCAGCTTTTCATCCTCAAACTGACAGCCAAACAGAGGTGATGAATCTCACTCTTTTGGATATGTTGAAAGCTTATGTTAGTGAACATAAGTCACAATGGGAGAAATATCTTCCATTATTGGAGTTTGCTTACAACAATACAGTGCACTCATCCATAGGGAAAGCTCCAAATGAAATAGTACAGGGTAAAGTGATTCCCCCTCCAATTATTCGCACTAAAGATAAGATTTTTGCTGCTGATGAGTTTGCTTCAGATTTAAAAACCGCAGTGGATCAAGTTCGAGCCACTATCAAAGTTGCCCAAGAGCGACAAAAGAAGCAAGCAGATAAACGAAGAAGACCTTTGGCTTTTGAAAAAGGTCAATATGTCTTGCTAAAGTTTGATAAAAGCAGGCTCAAACAAGGTTCTGGTCAATATTCATCTTTTCCAAAGCTCTCCAGTAGATACTTTGGACCCTTCAAAGTGATTGAGAAAATAAATGAAGTTTCTTATCGACTTGAGCTTCCTACTCATTGGAAAATACACAATGCTTTTCATGTAAGTTTGCTAAAACCTTACATAGGACCAGAACCAAAGGAACCCATTACTGAAGATCCCCCAGAAGTTGAAGAAACAGAGCAACTCTTGGAACCTGAAAAGATTTTGTTTCTCAAGGATCGAACCACGAGAAGTGGCCTTGTGACACGAAAATTCTTGCTAAAATTCAAGAATCTACCCACAACAGATGCACAGTGGGTAGATGAAAAATTCATGAAGGATTACCCAAATATTCTACAACAATATCAATAAGCTTTTCAGCTGAGGACAGCTGAATAAAAGCCAGAGGGCTGTCACAACTCTATAGAAACAGAATTTGTATCCTTTTTCATTAATTTGTCTATATAATGATTTATTAAATTTATTTCCTTTGCACTAATTAGATATAAAGAAAAGAGCATTGGAGCTGGCCACTGATGAGTGGTCACAGGTTATGGTGGACCCACACGGTGGGTTAGAGAAAAGATAGTTCACACTTCCACCTATATGACCCGATTGGGCGCCTGTGACTAGAACTCACGCATATCAGGGTTAGACTCGCACACAGAAAGGATTGATGCCTTGAAGTGTGGGCTAGATCCACCAGAACAGACAGTTACAATCAACAAGATGGCATGATCATGAAATGCTTGTATAATGTGCATGTGTGGGCTGAAAGCTTAAAATGCACATTTCTTTGCATAGGAAAGTCACATGAAGGTTCGGATACCATTTTTGCGATGTACATGGAAAAAGCTTTCATATGATACCCATATTGGGAGGGTCCCTAAATTTTAGGAGATCCCTAAATTTTAGGAGGTCTCTAAATTTTAGGAGCCTCGAATTAGCCTAAAAATGCTAGTCCTAAAAAATAGGGATGTCATTCTAAAAATAGTAAGTTCTGTACTCTGACTGTGCTTACTAAATTTGGTTGTTTCTATTCTTGACAGTATTCAACCCAAAAAGGAAGGCCATAGAGAAGAGACAAGTGTCAAGACACTTGTCACACAAGTTTCCAAGTGTCCCACCACTTGTCACATCTCATGACATGTGGCTGGACACTTGTCTTGTGCTACTCCACTTTCCCCTTTTGTACTAGCTCTCCCCTCTCCTATAAATAAGAGCTCGTTTTTCTTCATTCAACATCATTTTTCTTTGCTGTAAAATCATGTACAGCACCCACAGATAGCCAGAAACTGGTCCCATCCATCCCCATCATCATCCCCCACTTCTCCATTATCAAATTCCTCCATATTCCCTCTTCTATCACTGTTGTTTTACAAGACAGCAAGCCTGTAAATTCATTACAGCACCTCCTTCTTGAGCTCTTTCTTCCATTTTAACTACAAGAAGCAAGCTCTATCCATGTATTGCTGATCAACGATGGAGAAAGGATGAATTCCCCTTTTTCTTCTCTCATACTGTAAAGAAATCAGTTCTTATCATTGCATAATAGATAATGCATGTGTGTTTGTACATCTTTGCATGATCTTGTGAGAGTGAGAATTACTTCATCTCACTCTCAGGTTGATTGTAACTGAGCTCTTCCCTAAGGGACTTGGGTTGAGCAGAAATACATTCCTTCGGGGGGGGGGGGGGGGGGGGGTTGCCCATCTTCAACCCTCAATCTTGTCTCCATTACTTTTACATTTTCATGGCTGTAATTTTGTGAGTAATTTTCATTTTCAGCTTTAAGTGTTCATTCTCTTTTATATTAAATCTCGAAAACAAGCAAATATCATAATTGTTAAGCATACTACGTTGTTCGGGGCGTTTACAACAGCAAAGGTTTTGGGCTCAAAATTTCCATCTGCTCCCTGGCTGTAGACTGTGCAAGAGTGTATTAAACGACAAGGGCGCCTGGAGGAAGCCATGAAAAGAATGAAAGCGCAGAGAAAGAAGCTCAAAGAGGGGTGAATGAACTAAAAAGTAGCGCCAAGAACACAAATGAGTATGTATTGGGTGCCAAAAAAAATATTGAAAGATCTCCTGACTTTCAAAAAACTCATTATTAATTTCATCACATCTCTGTCACGTATTTTGTCAGATTTGTAAGTAAATAACATCTTTGGGACTCCAAAACATGTCAGACTTTAGGGGTTTTGGCTAAAAAAGAAGAGAGAATCACAAAATGGACTCCACTATCTCTAAAAAAGAGGAGACAAGAATACCATATTCTTGCACACGTGGCGAACTCTCTTTGGCCCTTTCCTTAATCCCGTGATTAACAAAAGTGCATTTTTTGAAGCGTTTTTGGCCCTAATGAAGGTTTGCTCCATCAGAACTTCTATTTGCTAGGCATCTTCCCATCCAGGCATTGAACACAAGCACTACTTGGTCCTATTCAAAAAGCTACTTTTTGGAAAATTAGTCTACTCACTTCTTTTGTCAGTGTTTGAGTTTAGTCAACAAATAAAAACTCTAAAAATATTCTTCATCTAATGTTCTAGCTCCTCCAAGAAAAATGGAAGGGACTTCTTAGTCAACAATCTTTCCTCCACTCCTAAATGCATTCTTGGGACAAAGAACTTGAGACGAGTAATTACTTCCAATCTAAAAGCCAACTTTAACTATGCTCATCATCCTAGATCTTGAGAGCCATAGAGAAGAAGCATAGAGCAATTGCATTTCTATCAAGTCCAGATGGTAAGGCTGCTTTGCCCCAACCATCCTTTCCTAGGGCCTCATAAAACCTAACACTTCACATCTTTTTGGCCAAACACTTTCCTTTCTCATTTTTGATCCTAAGAAATTCTACTAGCCACCTTGAAAGATGTTTGATAAATCCATAAAGTTGATGGAAGCTTGACATCCTAGTCTTTTTGAGATGACACTCCACTAGCTTGGTAAGGATTTGGCATAAAGTTATATTGGTGCATTTTACCAATCCATTTGTTTGTAATAATGTGAAGACTTCTTATGAATGATCACAAAGAAGAATGTTAGTCAGTGGATCACATTAGTGATAAAATGGCTACTTTGGTCAATTGGTCAACTCCATCATACATCCATAGTGGGTGATGATGTTCTTACATAAGTAGGTCACAACAAGATTGGCCATGTTATCCTACAACAACAAAGCTTCTAGCCACTTAGTGTAGTAAACAATGATTCTTAGAATATAGATATTCCATGTATGAGTTGCGTTTGTTGCTTTTGTTGGGCCAATAAAATCCAAATCCCATTTGTGGAGAGGTCCTAGTGGAAGAATTAAATGTGAAGGTATACCATTGTAGGTTGGCCCATAGACATTGCATTAGCAAGCCCATTTAAAGACATTCCCATACATGGTTGGCCACATAAATCAACTTGTATAAAGCTTACACATTGTGATTTCATTCAAAAACTGGCTAGCAAACAAACCTTGAGGAGCTTCTTCAATCATTGCATCCTATTCCACAGGTAGCACAACTGATTGTAGTAGTCTAGTCAAATTCTAGTGGTACATATATCCTAAAATAACTTCATATCTCCTACTTCATAGTGGCATATGATTTTGCTAATCCCTCATCAAGTGATTTGGCATTTCCTTTATAGAAAATAACTCCAACATTTCTTTGTAAAAGTACCGAGGCACATTTTGGATTGGTGGATTAGTATCCAAAGTAGTGGAGGTTGCAAACATTACACATTTAAAAAGTCATCATCAATGCCTTTTGATGCTTCACCGGTGGGATAAAAAGTTGGCCAGCACATGTTGAAGTCCTAACCCATGTGCTACATTATGATCAAACTCTTGCAATAGTCAATCCATCTAGCTAACCAACCTATCACATTTTAGTGGACTAAGTATACCAAGGGTACCCAAGCAACTAATAGCAAAATTTCTTGATGCAATACAACATGCTAGGACATTCCCCTTTTGCCACAAAATAATTCCACTCTGCCTTCAACCTTTTTCCCATTTTTGCATTAGTACACAATGATGGCAATATCCAATGCATCAATAGGAACATGGAGCTCCTTCTTCTAGTTGGGAGGAATGAGGATTGTGCCCTCTTAAAACATTAGTTAGAGCCATCAAAAAGCTAAGTTTCACTTTGTATCCTAGAGAAAATTTGCTTTGGATATGTGCACTATTGCATTAAATTTGAAGAAAGAAATCAGCCAAATGTGTGCAGGGGGCTACACTAGAGACCATGATGGTGGTAGAGGATTGGATGCAATCCCCAGTGACACACTAGCTCCATGTACCTATGATATGGACACTTCTTGGTTGACTGGCGCCAAACTTTTCTATGGAAATCCTTGTTGGGGTTGTGCAGGAATAGGGGAGATGGAAGCCACCTAGGCAATGAATTGTACAAAGGCTATAAGTGTAGATGAAGAGGTTGAAGATGCATCCACATTAAGAGGTCGGATAGAAGGGAGTGCCTATGTTGTTTGGGTTGGGGGGGGGGGGGGAGGTGAGGGACCAACATGGGCCAAAAATCACAAATATGATTACTACATGGGTCAACAATCATAAATGTTGCCCATGGAAGCTACCTAGGGGAGATGGAAGCTACCTAGGCAAGGAATTGTATAAAGGTTGTGAGTGTAGTGAGGATGTTGAAGATGCATCCATGTTAAGAGGTCACACAAAAGGGAGCATCTATATTGTTTGGGTTGGGGGGGGGGGGGGGGACCAACATGGGCCAACAATCATACATGTTCCCATGCCATTTGACTTGTCAAAACAACCTTAGGCAACATTTTGGGATGCTTATACCTCAGCTCGCATGATAGCAAACACTTTCCCCATAGATCCATACCAATGCCATCTTGAGAAATCACATGGTTGAGCAACATACCCCCTTTCACAACAAATATATTTTTAATTGGATTACGGCCAAACTAGGCCTCTTGACATTTGATCAACCATAATCAAATATACCTCTCAATACACTTTGAGTTGTTCTCTCAAGCTTCTTCTTCTCCAAGTTCTATACTTGCATTCTTGCAACCTTAAATCCAACAATTAGTATCAGAGTGGTCTTCGACCTCTTGGGTAGAGTTGTTAGTACCCTCTGCTTGATTTTCTTAGATTGGGATGAGATTTGATGAGAGTTCTCACATTGAAAAGCATTGAGGAAAAGTTGTAAGGGCTTGGCATTGTTTAATTTTTTATTCAAGTTTATTTTGACCTGGTTTGCACTACTACGAGTACTGTGTAGGCTATTTCATCCTTTTGTGCAGAATTTTTGACATCAATTATTTCTATGTGTAAGAGCCCTTACAGTGTTCTTTATAATTTGCTATAGACAATCAACTTTTGCATCAAGTAGAATTAATCACCATGGTTAGAAACATGATGTAGTTTGGCTATTGAGGACAAGTTGGATGGAACCAACTATCTGTTGTGGGATTATATGATGTGTCATGTATTGGTTGCAAAGGGTATTTGGAACAATGGACATGGAGTTGAAAATATTTTGGTGGTGTTTCAAAAGCTACAAGTGGAATAGAAGTAATAAAAATAGGTGAGGTTGAGGATGCTACATGTTTATGTTTTACTCTAGTTGTTGATGCTAGAGTGCCACCACAACCTATGCCTCAAAAGATTTGCTATGATGGCAGTAATGCAGAGGCTAACTCCATGGATAATTAGTTAGAAAGTGAATATATGGATGAAGCTAACTCCATGGATAATTTTTAAACAAAAATCAAAGATCTTGAGGAGATGTGATCACTACAGATGAGATTTTACTAGACAATTCACATGTGTATATTATTCTCAATGGTCTTCCTAATTCTTATTAGAGTGGTGCACCTACTCATTAGTTGATAACGAAAAGCAATTTGAATGCTTTGTTATGTGATGAAAAAAAAAGAGCATGAGATATTTTGCAAGTATTGCAATGCAAAAACTTATGTCATAAAGAAGTATCGTGAATTGGTTATAAAAGAGGATAATAAGAAAGAGGCTAGTATGACTTTTGTAGATGCCTCTCCTTCTAAGTCAAAATATGTAAATATTGCACAAGATATAGAATGGTGATTTAGTGTGCAATGTAGTTATGCCTTTTCTTTACATGATTCTTATATGACTATTGTGGATTTAGATGTATGGTACTTGGATAGTGGTGCCATGAAGCATATTACTTCTCTATATAGTTTGTTCAGTGCAGCCATTTGGAGTATTAAAGAATTGGCTGTTGAAGATCATAGGTGTCCAATTTTCTGTGAACTTCATTGTCATGAAGGGAGTGGATTATAGCATCCTATTAGGCTGACCTTGGATGTGCAATGGACAAGTCATACAAGATTGGGCAACGGTCTGATCTTCCTAGGCAACCGAACAAAAGCAGTAACGGTAGAGGTGGACTCTTGGAAGACTACACCAGTCGACTTAGATGCCATCTCAGCCATGCTGAAGGGTGATGCGCAAGTTAGAATATCATACGGGCCACTCACCAAGTATATCCCTTGTCTTAAGGATGAGCGAGATTGGATGCGTGTGCTAGCCACAATCGATTTGCCATTCTTGGATAGTAAGGAGTACAAGCAAGCCATTGAGGCAATTTTTAAGCCTAGTGACACGTCCCAATACCAATCGGTATGATGGCAAGGAGCTTGCATGGACAACCCAACCCTGTCAAGGTATGAGTGGCCAACATCACAAAAATTGAAGATGAAAATGAGGAAGTGGTGGCACCTACATACCTACACATATCAGTGACTTCCTAGAAGACACATGTCTTTGACGCACTCATTAATGAGGGAGATGACCATAACATTTTTACACACAATCATTGCACCCTCATTGGTCAGCCCCAACTGCACCCTACCAACATTAAACTCAATCCATTTGGAGGATAGTCCTACTCACTGCTGGAAAAGTGCAAAATAACGGTCTCTATCGAGACTGAAAGCCTACCTATGATCCTCTATGCGATGCCTAACACTAAGACTGCTAGTAAGGAATCGATGCTAGGACGTGCCTTCAAGAAATAAGCACGCTACAATGTTGACTATGACTTGCAGCGCATTCACCTTGCCATTGGCAATGTTCGAATAGTGACGGCTTTTAGCAAGGGCAGTGCAGCTCCATCAAAGCCGGCAATGCCACTAATGGAGGAACCTAATGCAAGGTCTAAGGAGGGGGGTTGTAACTTGACCCATCCTGCGAAGACAAGTTGGCTGTAGCCTAAAGGAGACATATCCAAGACCATTGAGTAGGAGCTCAAATGGGTGCCCAAACAACAACCATGCCACCTAAAAGCCAACCCTCATGAAATCTAACCATAGAATATCATGTCCTAGGCCTAGAAGGCAAAGCTAGCGCTATTGAAGTCAAAAGTTGCAATGGGTACCCAAAGACCTATTGCACACTCAAGGCTACTATGAAGGCAACAATTGGATTTGGTTTCCCCAAGTCCAAGAACGGTGTAGCACGATAGAAGAATACGCGTGGGGGTTTTTGAAAGTCACTCGTCGCAGGGACGCCTTGAGATGGGAACAAAAGATGAAGAAGAGTATCAAGTCAAATTCATAGAGAAGAAGAAGTGTAGATATTAAAAGAGTTCTCAAAATAAGAAGATGATGATTAGATTTGTGTTTCACAAATTGTCAAAAGACATGCTCCTCAAAATATAAGATTGGATCTTCTTCATACATACAAATCTTTCTCTTCTTGTCAAGATTTCAAACAAGGTGCTTTAGTATTGACACATAAATATTCAAATTTGCAGCATACCAACTCTTCTTGCATTACATTAATGGCTTCTTCTTCCATAGTCTCAACATCACTTGCTTAACATGGAGCCTAAGGTAAAATATATGGCCCAACATCATATAAGAATAAATTGCAAAACAGTATTTCTCCCCGTCTTAGATTTCTTCAGCGCAGCATACCAACTCTTCTTGCATTACATTAATGGCTTCTTCTTCTTCCATAGTCTCAACATCACTTGCTTAACATGGAGCCTAAGGTAAAATATATGGCCCAGCATCATATAAGAATAAATTGCAAAACAGTATTTCTCCCCGTCTTACATTTCTTCAGCGCATCAATAATAGGAAGTTTACGTTGTACCAACATTGCAACTTCAATTGGCATGATGTTTATAACGCTTCCACCTTAAGCTCATCATGTTCTTGATCAAATCCAAGCATGCAAGCCACCCAGGCGATGACTGCCTTAAAGCTTGTTTTCTTCAGTAGGCGGCGATTCGTATTACCTTGTAATAGCATATGTGCAGCAACCAACCCACGTCCTCACTTCCATGTTGTGAAGGCCGTCTGCGAGAGCAAAGAACCTCCAGAAGACGAAACAACAAAGCATCTAGGGAGAGCAGGATCAACAGGTCCTACTGCTGGAAGGATCAATGGCGCTAGGAAACTTAAATAGTCGGCGAGGATGAACTAGATGACCGAGTGCTTTGAGAGAACACCAGGGTGATAGTTGTGGCAGCATCTTATGGGCGATCTCGGATTGTCAGGAAGACGTTCTACTTTCCAGCACCTCCACGTCGCTTGAAGCAAGAGAGCAACAACAACAATCAAAAGATCCAACAGTCGAGTCGCCATGGTATCAGCGTGATGTGTGGACAGCTGATAAGCGTATCAAGGACTCCTACACGAACCTCATGGACCAAGGCAAGGTAGCTCTAAAGATCGTGGTGATGATTCACAGCCACCCTTTGTTGAACCAATATGTCAACAAAGATCATAACAAGAATAACGATAATATATGATCAAGAATAACACTTTTCTAGCATAAAATATATGATCAAGACCTCAGCAAGAATAATATATGATCATAACAAGAATAACGCTTTGATCATATCAGATTTCTTTGTTTAAGGCATCCAAAAAAAATCATCCTTTTAATTCATCTCTGATTGGCATCATAGATTATGTCATCATGCCTAACTTCTTGAGCGTTATGCTTTTCATGCACCTTAAAACTTTACAAAAGTTATAATAGCCATAATAGCAATCATTGATATTTTGTAATCTCAATTCTCTGCCCATCTTAGCCAAGCTGAGGCCTTTTCTTGCTAAAAAAAATATGGCTTAACACTTTAGTGGGGGTGGGATGCACTTTGCTGCAACTTGAACCAATCCAATCTTAGCATTACTGCCATTCCTTTCAACACTCACTTCACTAACTTGTGTTTCTTAATCATTTGCTAGAGCCATATATCCATGAAGTACTGTGATGTCATGAGCAGGGGTATGACTCCATAACCCTTCACCTTTTGCGATATCTTGCCATTTCCAGACTTTACTTGCAGTAGTGACAAGAGCTATAGCCATCCTTTTGGGGGTTTAACAAGTAACTAACATATTGTACGTCAACATCTTTAATTTGTGGAGGAGAATTACAAATTACTATCTCAAGATATCAGGAAAATATGTGTAAGGGCATGTTTTCAATTGCCCAAAGAAGCACATTAGTAAGTAGAACATGATCACAAGAATTTTTGTCACCGTTTGGGACGTGCTTGAAGTCAATGCTGGTCTCAGTGAAAGCTTGCAAGAGATTACTTGTGGTAGTCGCATGTATCATCTCTACCATCGCCTCTTCCTGCTGGCAACATCCGAATTACAAGTCACAAAGGATCAATATTACATTCTTTTCCTCAAGTTCTTGAGTCAAAAACTTGTTTTTCCATGCATTGTGCCCTATCAAGAACATGCTTTGGAAAAGAACTCCGTGCCCAATCACGCATGAAATTTGCAAATTAGAACCCATGCTTTGCAATCAATCGAGCGATGCTCCACAAAAAATTATGAATGCGTTGAGGAATTTGTGCCTAGCCAAACAACATGTACTCGTGCGTCATGCGAATGCAAACACAAAATAAACACACAATGGAAAATAAACTGATAATGACGTTGACTTAAGAGTCCAAAATTTTGGCAAAATTTTTTTCCCTCAGATTTGGAGTGGTAGACGTGCAGCATCACGACATCTACCCCCTCCAAACGTGCACATCCTCTGGATGGGCCACAACTACCTATCCTCATCATCGCCAAGCTTGACGATCAATGGAATCTCTTCATCTTCTGCAAAAGAATTTTCAATGTCCACATCTTTATATTCATCCTCTCATGGCTCAAGTCCATCGTAATTTGCATCATTCAACTCCTCGACTGCATAGGCTGTAGCATCTCTTCTCTCGAAGAGTTTGATTCTCTTCCCTGCAATCAGAATCCGCAAGGCATCAACTTCTGCTAAGGAATATGTAACATTGTCATGGACATGCTGCACTAAGTAGGGTCCAAACCATCGTCTGGAAACCTTGTGGATGGCACTATACTGGTTGTCTAGATTGTGGTCATAGACCAACACCTAATCTCCATGTTTAATCTCTTTAGGCCTCAATCTATGTTTGGTATCAAAGTGATCTTTGTTACAAATTATGGCCTCTTTGAGCTTTTGAATTGCTCTCTCAATATCTTCAGGTCTTCTCTCCAATTGACAAATACGAAGTGCCGAAAGATCTTCTCTAGACATCTCTTCTTGCTGCCACGGTAAAGCACTCCAGGTAAGTGTGCAAGTCTCTGTAGGCATGACTGGCTTCTATCCATTCATCAACTCAGCTGGCATATATCCTATAGTCACACTATGAGCAGTGTGATTGGCCCATAAGGCATAAGGCAATAACCTAGGCCAATCTCAAACCCATTCTCCGCATGCTTTGGCCAAGGCTTTTACAATCGGTGAATGACCTCTTTCACTCTTCCCGTTGCCTTTTGGATTATATACCGAAGTCAAAGAAAGTTTCATGCCAAGGCGGGAGAAAAACTCTCTAGCCTCATTAGCATCCAACTCACCTCTATCTATAATAACTTTTCCAATACATCCATACTTGCAAATAACATCCTCCAAAAGAAACTTACAAACCATTGAAGTAGACTTTGTTCGTAATGCTCTTCCTTCCACTTGATTTGTGAGATCTTCTCGTGCCAAAACAATATAGCGCATCTGCCATAAACCAACAAGCATAGTAGTCAAATCAAGAATCCACTTGTAATGAATACATAATGGATAGGTAGGATGAAGCTCATCTTTATGCCTCACTAAAGAGAACAACTGTCAATCAGGGCATGTCTCAACAAACTGTGAGATATCTCTATACACGCCTTTCCACCAATAGCGTTCTTTGATCTTCTCATAGGTCACCCATACAAATCAATGTCCAACCCAAAGAATTTCATGGAATTCTTTCATGGTACGCACCTGTGAAGCTTTATCACAAACAACTCTCAATGGTTGTCCTCCTTGCTTTCATGGATGCTTCCAAAGTATCCCACTTCGCAAGAAGAAACCATAAGCTTTTCTTCTAATCTTTTTAAAGTCTGCATCAATCCATCCATCCTGTCTAGACATAGTACTCAAATAACGACCACAATCTGTATGTACTCTCCTGTATACATAGATTCATCAAAGCTTTCCAAAGAAGACACATGACAAGTATGATCAGCATGTATGACTGAAAGATGAGCCCCATCATTAGCATCATCAATGCAAGAAAAATCCATATCATTATACCTCGCTCGTGAAAGCATATCAGCTACTAGGCTGCCTTTACCTGCTATGTGCCTGAACTTAGGATTCATGGATTTTATGTATCCAATCCACCTAAGTAGCATGGCAATATCTGGAGTGGAACAACTCATGATCATACTTAGAAGGGGCAAACAATTAGTCTCGACCACCACAATGGCTCCAATGAAGTACTCTTTGTCATTTTTTAGAGCAGTGACAACTCCCAAGAGCTCTCTTTTAACTTGTGGATACCTTTGTTGTCGCTCGTTTAGGATTTTTTCCCCAAACCGAATAGCATACCTATTCCCATCTGCATCATCTTGGCCAACAGCCCATCCAATGCCGATAGGACGAGTATCAACAGTAAGCACAATAGGTCTTCCACACCCATAATCTGCCTTTCAAAGAGTTGGAGCAGATTTCAATAATTCCTTCAATTTTTGCATGGCTTTAGCATGTTTTATCTCCCAAGAAAAACGTTGCCCTTTCCTTAAGAGTTGATAAAGATCATCTGCAATATGAGCAAAGTGAGGAATCCAAATAAGATAAAACACACAAGCTCCAAGAAACCTGTGAACCTCCGAAGTAGAAGAGCAAGTCTCTGCAATCTTTTCTATGGCTTCCTGCCATAATATCCACACATATGACCAAAAATAGACTTCAATCCTGACAAGATCTGATTTACTTCTTCCAGTCTGCAAAGAATCCTCTCAACATCTCTAATATGTGAAGCTACAAAGAATCTGCATCCATGATCATCTAAAGAATCATCTTTACCTTCTTCCAAACATCCCTTGGTAGGTAAGTCATCAATGAAAGGCATAGTACACTTAGGAATAAAATCTTGTAGAACCTTGTTCATCCTATTCATCATATGGGCCACCAAATTAGTAGCTCCTTGTGGAAGCGTACACATTCGGACAAGACCTAGAGGTGTCTTCATCGTAGTGAAATCTCTACTCTTAGGGGCAAGTTGGAACTGATCATATCTGGAATAAAGATTGCTGAGTGAATAGATAGCATGTCCAGCAAAAGCTTCAGCGAACTCATCCAGAATAGGTCCAGCACCAACATTTCGAATAGCGACCTTCTTTACCGGTTGTAGGTCCTGTATGAATCAGAGTGTCCCATTCTTATGAGGAATTGTGAGCTATCTATTGGAATATGGAGCTGAAGATGGTTCTAGAATCCCCATCCTGATCCGCTCATCCAAGAGTTCTACCAGTTTGGGCAAGTGAGCCCTCGGCATAGGAATAGGCCGTAAATTCCAAGGGACATGTGGAATGGTAAAAATAACCATAGGTGTCACAACCCTAGGATCAACGCATCCAATCTCATGTGGAAAGAAAGCAAAAGATTTTTCATGCCTACATAACATCTTTTCAAAACATCTTACCTCTTCAGGAAGCAAAAAATCTTTAGTCCCAATCTTCATCTCTTTCAATATCTCAATTGAAAACTTATGCCCGATACGTGTAGGATCTCGCAAAGGGGGTTGCATATAGCAGCTCTCCTAATCATCTCATCACTGTCCAAAGGTAGTGGTCCTGCAACTGGTCTAACCTTCTTGTCAATTGTCTTATATTTTGTCTGAACTCTAGCTTCATTGCTACAACTTGCAAATTTCACCCTTCGATGAAAATACCCTGGAAAACACAAATTTTGTTGTGTATAAACAGCAACACCCAAATCTTTTTGCTAAAATATGTCAGTATGGAATCCTTTTTGCTGAGTATCCTCAACACCCAAATTCTTTTGAAGCATGAAATTAGCAATCTCACATACATTGCCAGAGAACGAACCTGTAAGACATATGACAATTCCTGATTGTTAGCATTTAGCAATACCAAAAGTTTTTCCATGGTATTTGAGCATGAAAGGCCATCATAGAGACCATCTATCCGGTCTTCTTCATGCAAAACACCTACAATCATCAATTCTTTTTCTTTTCTTTTTACATACTGCCTGGCAAATCTAGGCATATAAAAAATGTACTGAAAACACAAAGTACTTTTTGTGGATACACCATAAACACATGAGGAAAAATTGCCGCTGCCAGGAGGGGAGAGCTTTCCCTGACTTGTACCACCATCGTTTCGCAAGACAATGGTACCTAGCAAAAATCTGGCTCTCCTATTGGAAGAGGGGAATCCCTAAAAGAATCTTTATTCCACTAATGATTAATACAAACAGTCATGAATTGGACAGCTCTCTTCCCATCCTTGCTTCAGATTTGTGCATAGGCAGACCCATCATCTTGAACCTTAGTCTCCATTCGACACTTAGTAAAATGGCTGCCCCAAAACAATAGGATAAGAACAAGAGGTTTGTACAAAGAAATGATATGACTCACCCATATCTCCAATAGAAATCTTTAGATTTGGACAAGGAGCATGTAAATCTCCTGCAGTGTTGTTGGCCGCATGATCCACATCAACTGGCCATCTACCAGTATCATATAATCCTCACACAATTACATTAATCTCGAAACCATTATCCAAAAGAGCAACACAAAGAGTTAGTCTCACCAAGCTTGACGACAATTTTTGTAGTCGCACAAGCCCAGTGACTTCAAGAAAAATGGCTACGAGGCACCAATCTAGGTGCATCTTTGCTCTCATCATACTGTACGAGTTGAAGTAAAGGATGAAGAGACTTCTTGGACTGCATACATAGAGCTCCATCTATAGGCTCCTCAATGGTCTCTTCATCAGAATCAACCTCTTTAATTTGTAATCCATAGAGAATAGCCTCAACAACAGCTAAAGCCTCTCGATGGATCATATCCTATGTTGGCTCTTCAATAATTTGGCGCTTTCATTTTATGATGTCAATAATAACATCTTGAAAATCTCTTTTGACAATCCCTAAAACTTCTCCAAGTGTAAATTCAATTTTACAATTAAGAATTCAATACTCAAGTACCTTTTTGAAGTCTGTGGATGTCTCGATGTTGGATAGCAGCTTGAATCCAGGTTGCTTCTTTGGCTTTGAATCCTTTAACTTTGGGGACTTTTGGTCTTCTTGCACTTTTGGCTTCTATACGTTGGCCATACTCTACTCTAGTCCTAAAGAAGAAGGCTGAAGAACTCGCTCACTCCTGCTAGTTATCTTCTTTGATCCTTCAGGTTGATCATTATCTCTTTTGCACTTTTCTTCAACAAGTGCTTCAAACCCTTGAGATTTTGCAATATAAGCATATCTAGAGAAGACATCTACGCGATCATTCCATCTAGTCCCTTTTCTAATTGCATCTCCTATGAATGAAAGTTCAGATGATGAAGCTTTACCTTTCTTTTCTGCGTGCACTGCATAGGACCATAAAGGAGACTTATCTTTCAATAACTGCTCCAATTGAAGACCATAGGCAGCAGCTTCTCTTGCCACCTCTTGCTTCACATAAGAAGAATGTAAGAGAGTTTCCTCCAATAATTTCTTCATACTTCCTTTGCCAAAATTTGTTTTGAGTGGTTGCTCTGTGTCTCCGAAACATATCATGATGTCCTTCCAGACCACCTAATTTAGTCTTTTTGCCTGTCCAAAGTCTTGACAGTCCTTGTGCTCATGGTCTGGACTATCGCACCATATACAATGGTGTACTCAATCACTTTTGGAAGAATTCATAGGAGTAGAAGGAGTTGGAGCATGACGAAGAAGCATTTATAGGAGTAGAAGAAGTCCTTGCCTTAAAACTTTAGTAGGGGTGAACTGCACTTTGCTACAACTTGAACTGATCCAATCTTAGCATTATTGGCATTCCTCTCAACATTGACTTCACTAACTTGTGTTTGTTAATCATTTGCTGGAGCCATATCTACATGAAGTACTGTGATGTTATCAGCAAGGATCTAACTCCATAACCCTTCACCTTTTGCGATATCTTGCCATTCCCAAGCTTTACTTGTAGCAGTGACAAGAGCTATAGCCATCCTTTTGTGGGTTTAACAAGTAAGTAAGATATTGTACCTCAACATCTTTAATTTGTGGAGGAGAATTACAAATTACTATCTCAAGATATTAGGAAAATATGTATAGGGGCATGTTTTCAATTGCCCAAAGAAGCACATTAGTAAGTAGAACATGATCATAGGAATTTTTTCCACCATTTGGGGACATGCTTGAAGTCAATGCTGGTCTCAGTGAAAGCTTGTGACAGCAACCCTCCCACGAACATAATCAACCACAAAACCAAGGACAAAGCACACAAAATCTATGTGTATGGCTCTGCCAATAATCTCAAAAACTAACAAGAAACCATAAATCTCTCTTTTAATAATGAACCAATTTGTCATCTTCATCTTCATTCATAGCTTCAATCAAGGATGTGGATGTGGATGTGGCCCCCTCATGTAAGTGTGTATTTTAGTGATTTTGCAACAATGTTTTTTGCAAAAATAAAAATATGATGCATGCTTGGATTCTTTTGTGCCTTGTTTTTGTGCTTCTTCATGAAGCCCCAAGAGGAACACCAAGGAAAAGGGGATTCTACTGTACGAAAATCTATCTTGTAACATCAACAAGCTTTTATTTCATTCTTTTGATGACCAAAACAAAGAAAATAATAATTCTTCACATAGCATCATAGTAGATATCTCCCACGGATTTGATAGAATCAACCATAATATTCAACATCTTCATAGAATCCATCAATAGAACAAGGAACATAAAGTAATATACCATTTTTGAATAGAAATCAATCACATAGTATTCTTCTTCAATGTCTTCACAGTTTTCTCTCTCAATCTCCCATATACAGTTACGTTGTTTTGATAGAAATTGACTCTCTCTCTCTCTCTCTCTCTCTCTCTCTCTCAATAGTACATCATCTCCTCACTACAATACTCAATAATGACTCTCAATAATCCTTCTTAGGTCGTGGATGCACCTCCCAAGAGGTATGTCTGATGTGAAGAGGCACCAGACCACTACAGTGTCTCTTCATAGCTCGCTACTATCACTATCACTTCAATCTTCTCTTCCTCAATCTTTAGCAACTGCTTCTTCCATTTGTTTTAGCTCTTTTGAACTTAGATTCATCCTTTCCAAAAGTTAGAAAACTTTTTCAAAGTCACACATACATTCTCTCTACAGAAGGTTTATAGAGGGTTACAGAAGGTCATCAAAGAACATCAAATCCTCATAAATCATACTAAAACCATTCCAAACTATCAAAAACTATTCAATAAGCTTTCAAAACATTTCAACCTTCATCAATCATCAATCCATGCTTCATACAAAAGAAAATCAAAACAAAACAGAAGCTATACAGAAGGTATCAGAACCAACCTCAACAAAACCTATCAGAACATCACAGAGCTTCATATTTCTACTAAAAATCATCATGAAATTCTAAAACATAATCAATATCATCCAAAACACTCTCAAACACTTTCATTAACAGCCATACATCACTCTAAATCCATCAAAAATCAATCATTCAAACCTCAAAAACAACAAAAATCAGTCAAAAATTCAATCTTTTTCCACTCTCAACATATCCCCACACTTAGAAAGGAAGCATCCTCGCGAACCTTGTCAAAGAAGAACCATTTTCTAAAATAAAACATTTCCAAAATTGTTAGTAAAACAACTTTGATCACAAGGATTAGGCCTAGCCATGGTAGGGTATGGGACTCCAAATCCACGACCACCAGAGTAAGGGAACTCCTGCCTCCATCATACTCCCACACTGAAAACTTGTATAGTCTTCAAAAGATAGGGTTCAATCTTCTATAAGGATCCATGAGAATAACTTCTCCATCCCACAATGAAGGAAGATGAATGATTCCATCCATCACGTAGCTCCGAAGGCACTTGAAAGAATAGGTTGATGTTGTAGATATAACTTTACATATTTCTCCTTATATGGAGTGGGATTTGTTAATATTATGAGATATGAGGATGAAGATTTTTAGATTAATATCATTAGGGTTTCCATTTGAAAGCTGAATTATAAATTTTAAGGGTCATGGAGTTTTAACTTTTCTCATTAGGTCATTGCACGGATTTCATAGGAAAGGACAAAGGAAAGAGAGGAATTGAGGAAAAAGAGGAGGTGGGCTAGGAATACCAAGCTTGAAGGAATGAAGGGAATTTCAAAAGGGGACTCCTTTGACCACACAATGAAAAAGTTTTTCTCTCTCCTCCTTTCCTTTCATGGGTGTCTTTGGTTGCTCATAATTAGGGGTAAGGTTTTTGGTGGAGAAGAGGGAAAGAAAGGGCAAAGGGTGGATAAGGAGGGGGGAAAGGGAAGCACAACTGTTGGACCTGTTGGGACAGGGGAAAACCTCTCTCTCTCGCATGGCAAGGGGAAAACCTCTCTCTCTCGCATGGCAAGGGGGAGACAGCAAGAATCGAGGCTCTTGTGCTCTCTCTGCCTTCTTCTGATACAAGTTGTTGTTGTTCTTCTTCTTTTTCTTTTGATGGGATGTGACTCTTCTACTGTGTCTGACACAAATGCCTCCTCTCTCTCTCTCTCTCTGTTTCCAGCTTTTAGCTTTTCATTCAGCACTTTTATTTTGGATAGCTGGACCTCATCAGTTGTATCACAGTTTGTCTCAAGGGCCAGTTTTGGTCTTTAGAAGACGTTAATATAACTTTCTTTCTTTCTTTCTCTCTCTCGTTATGTGTAAGCGATTCAATGTCCGGGTGTTATTGCTAGTGTGTGTTGTTATGATGCATGGTGGTGCTTCGTGCAGGCCTTTGAATAGCTGTCGGGGCTGGCGGCTTTGGTCCCAACTATGCCCCTCATTCTCTCTTACCATAACGGGCCCCTCCTCACTAGCCCCAAACGGCACTTTGTCTGCCTTATCTGGTATGGCGCCTTCACACCCACCCAGCACTCTGTCACATCACCGACTTCCTCTCCTCGCTCTCTCCCTTGGTCGTCAGCACGCCACCCCTCCGTGAGCTCCTGGTGGGAACCCTCTCCGCCTATCATGACAAGCTTAACGCCTCTGTCCCAGCCTATGTCACACTCGATGGCAAGATCACGAACGGGGTGTATTCAAAGGGGAAATCTCTGAAGTGCTCAGACATTGAGGCGCTAGCAGTAGGTTCCCTGTGGGTGAAGCAAAAAATCGGAGGTGGTGTACCTGGTATTGACGGCGGTGAACGTGGCAGTGGAGTGATTTTGCATGAACTCGTGCGGCTTCCACAACCACATCTACGAAGAAAAACCCTCATGTTGCTCTACAGATTCTCTTTCTCTCTCTCTCTAGAATCTCATTTCCCCTCCTTTCTTCTTCTCTTTCTTCTAATAATATGGATTGATGCAGTGCTGATGTGTAGCCCATGATATCATGCTCTACGAGTGGTGACCCAAATCCAATGTCACATCACTAAATGAGATAGGACGCAACCTCAAAAATTTATTCTTTTTCTAGCCATCCTCTTCTATGACCATTGAATGATGTCTGCCTTTATTGTGCCCCCCCAAGAAGGATAGTTGTGACCATATCTACAGTCCTTTCATTTGTGCCTCCAATTATCTCTCTCTTGCTCTCAAATTCTAGGTGCAATTGTGGACTAGAAATACCATTGGGCTTCTTGCCTTTCTTCTTCCCTCTCTTCATGATCTTGTTCTCTTTTTTGGTGTGGTCATTACTCAAGGCTGATTGTAGCATGCCAGATAGCATGATTAAGAGAACTTTTACTCCCTTGGTTGTAGGGAAGGATATTTGTACAAGTGGTATGTGTTGTAATCAAAACCCAAAAATCATAGTAGCAATTACCTCCTTCACATTCCAACTCAGATTTGAGATCAGCTTGTTTCCCCGATTGCGCACCAAAATGACAGCAACCCTCCCACGAACATAATCAACCACAAAACTAGGGACAAAGCACACAAAATCTATGTGTATGGCTCTACCATTAATCTCAAAAAATGACAAGAAACCATAAATCTCTCTTTTAATAATGAACCAATTTGTCATCTTCATCATCTTTATCCATAGCTTCAATCATTATGCAAGAACAAAAGGGAAAATAGAAAATTATGCAAAAAAGATAGAGGAGAGAGGAGAGAGAACAAATTTTTGCACCACCAAAATGAGAATATGCGATTGGACAAGAGAGGGAAGGGAAAGAGGCACATAACCACTTGTGCACTCCAGCCCACCTCTTCCCCAAAAAGCACACCCCTTCTTATTTTATTATTTCTTTGAATTTTTGATACATTTGATATTATAAGACCTTTGGCCTTTAATTTTGAGTATTCCTACCCTTCACAAATGCATGCACGCAACATTTTTATGTATACCATTTATTTATGATGGATGTGGATGTGGTCCCCTCATATAAGTGTGTATTTTACTGATTTTGCAACAATGTAGTATTAGTCTCTTGACTAAAAATAAAAATATGATGCATGCTTGGATTCTTTTGTGCCTTTTTTTAATGCTTCTTTGAGTGTCATCATCTTGCAAGAGATTACTCATGGTAGTCGCATGTATCAGCTCTACCACCACCTCTTCCTGCTGGCAACATCTGAATTACAAGTCACGAAGGATCAATATTGCATTCTTTTCCTCAAGTTCTTGAGTCAGAAACTTGTTTTTCCATGCATTGTGCCCTATCAAGAACATGCTTTGGAAAAGAACTCCGTGCCCTATCACGCATGCAATTTGCAAATTAGAACCCATGCTTTGCAATCAATCGAGCGATGCTCCACAAAAAATTATGAATGCATTGAGGAATTTGTGCCTAGCCAAACTACATGTGCTTGTGCGTCATGCAAATGCAAACACAAAAGAAACACACAAGGAAAAATAAATTGATAATGATGTTAACTCAAGAGTCCAAAATCTTGGCAAAAAATTTTGCCCTCAGGTTTGCAGTGGTAGACGCGCAACGTCATGACAATGGTACGCGTGCTCCTCAATCCAAGCCCTCTAGCCCATCTCCACAAAGTGGTGAGCCAATTAGGGATGAGAAATCCATTGCCCAAAAAGCACCAAATAAATAGAACCTCATAGAGTCTATCAACCAAAGCTGCAACCAGTGCCCTAGGCCTTAGGCAACTCAACCTAAAACTTCCAGTATCTCGACTGCCCCACAGGCCAAGAGTAGTACATCAATTGAGCCATAGGACCAATCTGTCACATAAGTGGCCGACAGACTCCCCATTGAACACCCCAAAAGACAGGCATCAGTAGTTGAGCTATCCAGCTCAACCAAACCCTAATCTCCCATGCAGACCTCAAACCCTCCTATAAGCATAAATCTATCCTTGCGATGGACTTCCTTTTGGGTGATCATCCCTTTTTTACATGACCGGCCATTGTGGCAAGGTTCTTTTTTCATTTCTTTCTATGTGCCTTCTATTTGGCTTCTCTCTTTACCTATACCCATGTACCTTTTACAATTTGCATAGGAGGGAGCCTGGTGCTCTTTTACGACAGTTCTAGGGGCACCTTGCATTTAAAAATGTGATTTTGTCTTTGTCGCGATTTTTGAGGTTGTCCTTGCACTTTTAGCTGTTTTCCATCCTACCTCTTCCATTGCATCCACATTCTTGACTTCTTTTTCTTCAAACTAGGGTTAACATTAACCCCCTCCTAGCCTAGTGCCAATCCCATGGCACTAATGGATAGTAGTTGGGAGGTGGGATGCATATAGCAAGATGAATTTTTTGAGTTTGTATACAAGCCCTCGCGGGGGATGGTGTTGGATGGACTGGCCCTTGAAATTGAAGATGTAGGTGGGGCGGGTCCTTCCCTGACACTGACCTTGAGTGGATCTGTCCCTTGAAATTGAAAATGGTGTTGGATGGATCCACTGACCTCTTGCTTTCTGCAGTTGCTACACCGCAATCTTACCATGGATTTTCCCTATTCCCTTCAAGGTGCCTTATCCCTTTGCCAATGTTAGTTTGGTATGCTAGGAAAATGAATTATATTGTGCCTCACGCTTTCCTTGCGAGAGCCCTCGAAAGTTCTCCCTCATCCTTGAGAGAGCCTTGCTACAATATCCAATGCTTTCCCACATTCTTTCTGAGTACCTTGCTAGAACATCCGGTGCTTTCCTTAATCCTTGAGAGCACCTTGCTAGAATACCTGGTGCTCCCCGTCATTTCTTCTGAGCTTGCATTCTCTTCCACTTTTCTTGTGTGGGCAGAATGAGCTTCTTTGTCATATTTCCACACAATAAAAGTTAGTTGGTTAGTTTGAAAGGTAGTCAATTAATAAGTTAGTAAGGTTACTAACTAGAGACTAACTAAGGTAAAAAATAACTAACATTAATAACTAATAATTTTTATTTAATTAAAATATTTTAGTTAGAAAAATTGAGAGTCGTAAATCTAATATTTTTCTCGGATTGACAAGGACCATAGCCACCCTTCACGTAAGTTACAACATGAATGAGACTTATGAGCTATATTAATCACAAGTATTAATGTGTATAGTTTGGATGGTAAAAAAATATTAGTTTTTGGGCATAACTTGTATATTTTAGATATTATCCTTTAAAAAAGCGTATGGAGATTTCTAGAACTGGATGTCATTTAAAAGAAAAGACAAGTGATGTTTTAGTTAGTTTTTGAGATTTTATAAAAATAAAAATAAA